>NW_027252263.1:792205-961760 GCF_044704955.1 Pristiophorus japonicus
GATAGGGAGGGAGAGAGAGAGTGAGAAACAGAGAGGGAGGGAGTGTCTGAGGGAGGGAGGGAGAGAGAGTGTGTCTGAGAGAGGGAGATAGAGAGTGTCTGAGAGAGGGAGGGAGAGAGAGAGAGTGAGAAACAGAGGGAGGGAGATGGAGAGAGTGAGAGACTGAGAAAGGGAGAGAGAGATAGTGAGCGACTGAGAGGGAGAGAAATGGAGAGAGTGAGCAACTGAGAGAGGGAGAGAATGAGAAACTGAGAGGGAGGGAGGGAGGTAGACAGATCTACTAGTAAAAGACCCTCTCGGAATGCGTGATCACAGTATGGTTGAATTTGTAATACAGATTGAGGGTGAGGAAGTAGTGTCTCAAACGAGCGTACTATGCTTAAACAAAGGGGACTACAGTGGGATGAGGGCAGAGTTGGCTAAAGTAGACTGGAAACACAGACTAAACAGTGGCACAATTGAGGAACAGTGGAGGACTTTTAAGGAGCTCTTTCATAATGCTCAACAAAAATATATTCCAGTGAAAAAGAAGGGCAGTAAGAGAAGGGATAACCAGCCGTGGATAACTAAGGAAATAAAGGAGAGTATCAAATTAAAAACCAAAGCATATAAGGTGGCCAAGTTTAGTGGGAAACTAGAAGATTGGGAAAATTTTAAACGACAGCAAAGAATGACTAAGAAAGCAATAAAGAAAGGAAAGATAGATTACGAAGGTAAACTTGCGCAAAACATAAAAACAGATAGTAAAAGCTTTTACCGATATATAAAACGGAAAAGAGTGACTAAAGTAAATGTTGGTCCCGTGGAAGATGAGAAGTGGGATTTAATAATGGGAAATGTGGAAATGGCTGAGACCTTAAACAATTATTTTGCTTCGGTCTTCACAGTGGAAGACACAAAAACCATGCCAAAAATTACTGGTCACGGGAATGTGGGAAGGGAGGACCTTGAGACAATCACTATCACTAGGGGGGTAGTGCTGGACAAGCTAATGGGACTCAAGGTAGACAAGTCCCCTGATCCTGATGAAATGCATCCCAGGGTATTAAAAGAGATGGTGGAAGTTATAGCAGATGCATTCGTTATAATTTACCAAAATTCTCTGGACTCTGGGGAGGTACCAGCGGATTGGAAAGCAGCTAATGTAACGCCTCTGTATCAAAAAGGGGGCAGACAAAAGGCAGGTAACTATAGGCCGGTTAGTTTAACATCTGTAGTGGGGAAAATGCTTGAAACTATCATTAAGGAAGAAATAGCGGGACATCTGGATAGGAATAGTGCAATCAAGCAGACGCAGCATGGATTCATGAAAGGGAAATCATGTTTAACTAATTTACTGGAATTCTTTGAGGATATAACGAGCATGGTGGATAGAGGTGTACCGATGGATGTGGTGTATTTAGATTTTCAAAAGGCATTCGATAAGGTGCCACACAAAAGGTTACTGCAGAAGATAAAGGTACGCGGAGTCAGAGGAAATGTATTAGCATGGATAGAGAATTGGCTGGCTAACAGAAAGCAGAGAGTCGGGATAAATGGGTCCTTTTCGGGTTGGAAATCGGTGGTTAGTGGTGTGCCACAGGGATCGGTGCTGGGACCACAACTGTTTACAATATACATGGATGACCTGGAAGAGGGGACAGAGTGTAGTGTAACAAAATTTGCAGATGACACAAAGATTAGTGGGAAAGCGGGTTGTGTAGAGGACTCAGAGAGGCTGCAAAGAGATTTAGATAGGTTAAGCGAATGGGCTAAGGTTTGGCAGATGGAATACAATGTCGGAAAGTGTGAGGTCATCCACCTTGGAAAAAAAAAACAGTAAAAGGGAATATTATTTGAATGGGGAGAAATTACAACATGCTGCGGTGCAGAGGGACCTGGGGGTCCTTGTGCATGAATCCCAAAAAGTTAGTTTGCAGGTGCAGCAGGTAATCAGGAAGGCGAATGGAATGTTGGCCTTCATTGCGAGAGGGATGGAGTACAAAAGCAGGGAGGTCCTGCTGCAACTGTACAGGGTATTGGTGAGGCCGCACCTGGAGTACTGCGTGCAGTTTTGGTCACCTTACTTAAGGAAGGATATACTGGCTTTGGAGGGGGTACAGAGACGATTCACTAGGCTGATTCCGGAGATAAGGGGGTTACCTTATGATGACAGGTTGAGTAGACTGGGGCTTTACTCGTTGGAGTTCAGAAGGATGAGGGGTGATCTTATAGAAACATTTAAAATAATGAAAGGGATAGACAAGATAGAGGCAGAGAGGTTGTTTCCACTGGTCGGGGAGACTAGAACTAGGGGGCACAGCCTCAAAATACGGGGGAGCCAATTTAAAACCGAGTTGAGAAGGAATTTCTTCTCCCAGAGGGTTGTGAATCTGTGGAATTCTCTGCCCAAGGAAGCAGTTGAGGCTAGCTCATTGAATGTATTCAAATCACAGATAGATAGATTTTTAACCAATAAGGGAATTAAGGGTTACGGGGAGCGGGCGGGTAAGTGGAGCTGAGTCCACGGCCAGATCAGCCATGATCTTGTTGAATGGCGGAGCAGGCTCGAGGGGCTAGATGGCCTACTCCTGTTCCTAATTCTTATGTTCTTATGTTATGAGAGGAAGGGAGGTAGACAGAGTGAGGGACTGAGATAGGGAGAAAGAGAGAGTGAGAAACTGAGAGAAGGAGATAGAGTGAGAAAATAAGAGAGTGAGGGAAATAGAGTGAGTGACTGAGAGAGGGAGGGAGATAGAGAGAATGAGAAACAGAGAGGGAGATAGAGAATGAGAAAATGAGAGAGGGAGGGAGATCGAGAGAGTGAGAACAGAGAGGAAGATAGAAAATGAGAAACTGAGAGAGGGAGGGAGATAGAGAGAGTGAGCGACTGAGAGAGGGAGGGAGAAAGAGAGAGTGAGCGACTGAGAGAGGGAGGGAGATAGAGAGAGTGAGAAACAGAGAGGGAGATAGAGAATGAGAAAATGAGAGAGGGAGGGAGATCGAGAGAGTGAGAACAGAGAGGAAGATAGAAAATGAGAAACTGAGAGAGGGAGGGAGATAGAGAGAGTGAGCGACTGAGAGAGGGAGGGAGAAAGAGAGAGTGAGCGACTGAGAGAGGGAGGGAGATAGAGAGAGTGAGAAACAGAGAGGGAGATAGAGAATGAGAAACTGAGAGAGGGAGGGAGAGGGAGAAGCTGAGAGAGGGAGGGAGATAGAGAGAGTGAGAAACTGAGAGGGAGGGAGATAGAGTGAGAAACTGAGAGAGGGAGATAGCGATAGTGAAAAAATGAGAGAGGGAGGGAGATATAGAAAGTGAGAAAATGAAAGAGGGAGGAAGATAGTGAGCGACTGAGATGGATGGATAGAGTGATAAACAGAGAGTGAGATAGAGAGAGTGAGAAACTGAGAGAGGAAGGGAGATAGAGAGAGTGAGAAACTGAGAGCGGGAGATAGAGAGTGAGTGTCTGAGAGAGGGAGGGAGATAGAGAGAGTGAGTGCCTGAGAGAGGGAGGGAGAGAGTGAGTGACTGAGGGAGGGAGAGAGAGAGTGAGTGAGAGAGGGAGGGTGAGTGAGAGAGGGAGGGAGAGAGAGTGAGTGACTGAGGGAGGGAGGGAGATGGAGAGAGTGAGAAACAGAGAGGGAGATAGAGAGTGAGTGAATGAGAGAGGGCGGGAGATAGAGAGAGTAAGAAAATGAGAGAGGGAGATAGAGAGAGGGAGGGAGATAGAGAGAGTGAGAAAGTGAGAGAAGGAGGGAGATAGAGTGAGCGACTGAGAGGGAGGGAGATAGAGTGAGAAACAGAGACGGAGATAGAGATAGTGAGTGTCTGAGGGAGGGAGATCGAGAGAGTGAGTGTCAGAGAGGGAGGGAGAGAGTGAGTGACTGAGGGAGGGAGAGAGAGTGAGAAACTGAGAGAGGGAGGGAGAGACAGTGAGTAACTAAGGGAGGGAGGGAGAGAGCGTCTGAGAGAGGGAGGGAGATAGATTGAGTGCCTGAGAGAGTGAGGGAGAGAGTGAGTGTCTGAGAGAGGGAGGGAGATAGAGAGTGAGTGTCAGAGAGGGAGGGAGAGAGAGAGTGTGCCTGAGAGAGGGAGGGAGATAGATTGAGTGTCTGAGAGAGGGAGGGAGATAGAGAGTGAGTGTCAGAGAGGGAGGGAGAGAGAGAGTGTGCCTGAGAGAGGGAGGGAGATAGATTGAGTGTCTGAGAGAGGGAGGGAGAGAGAGAGAGTGAGTGTCTGAGAGAGGGAGGGAGAGAGAGAGAGTGAGTGTCTGAGAGAGGGAGGGAGAGAGAGAGAGAGTGAGTGTCTGAGAGAGGGAGGGAGAGAGAGAGAGTGAGTGTCTGAGAGAGGGAGGGAGAGAGAGAGAGTGAATGTCTGAGAGAGGGAGGGAGAGAGAGAGAGTGAGTGTCTGAGAGAGGGAGGGAGAGAGAGAGAGTGAGTGTCTGAGAGAGGGAGGGAGAGAGAGAGAGTATCTGAGAGAGGGAGGGAGAGAGAGAGAGTGAATGTCTGAGAGAGGGAGGGAGAGAGAGAGAGTGAGTGTCTGAGAGAGGGAGGGAGGGAGAGAGAGAGAGTGAGTGTCTGAGAGAGGGAGGGAGAGAGAGAGAGAGTGAGAAACTGAGAATGAATTTGGGCAAAAGCAAAATACTGCGGATACTGCAAATGTGAAACATGCTGGCGCCCACAGAGCTGCCTGACTGTCAGAGTATTTCCGGCAGTTGATATTTTTATTTTATGAAGTACAGCAAGGGGAGTGTGTTTCAGTGAGAGAGCTTCTGGGTAATCGTGATCATAATACAATTCAGTTTAAAGTGCTTATGGAAAGGGACAAAGAAAACTCAATGGTGAAAGTGGAAGGGAGCCAGTTTCAGTATTTGAGAAGGATCTAGCACAGGTGGACTGGAAACTGAGATTGTCCAGGAACATAGTTCAGTGAGCAATGGCAGGCCTTCAGGGCGGAGATAGCTTGCGGACAAACTCCCGTAAGGAGCAAAGATGGGGATCCAAAGCTAGAGCTCCCTGATGGCAAAAGAAATCGAGGTTATAATAAAGCAGAAAAAGGAGATTTATGACAAATGTCAGGTACAGAATACAATGGAAAACCAGGCAGAATACACATGTACATATATGCACAGAGACACACAGATATATACATAGATTCACACATGCAGGTACATACATATAGACCTAGATACACAGCTACACAGACACAGACAGTTATATACAGGGAAACACACACAGATACACAAGCACATGTATACACAAGCAGATAGACAGGCAGATATACACACAGACACAGATACACACACAGATATATACACACACATGCGGACACACAGACAGATATACAGACAGATATACACACACACATACCGATACACACACACAGATACATACACACACACACACACCGATACACACACACAGATACATACACACACACAACACACACACACACAGATACACACACATATACCGATACACACACACAGATACATACACACACACAGATACACACACATATACCGATACACACACACAGATACATACACACACACAGATACACACACATATACCGATATACACACACACACTGATACACCATCATCACCAGAGGCAGTCCCTCAAATCGAGGATGACTTGCTTCCATGTCAAAAAGTTCACAGGTATATCAGGTCCGAACTACATCCTGAAGGGTGGAAGATGCCTGTGTGTGGATTGTTTAACGTGGGGTGACCGTTACACACCAGCCACCACACGGGCTTGACAGAGCGAGGTCTTGGTCCAGGGGCAAGGGTTAACCAGGACCACTGGAGACCTGCTCTGCTGCACGGACCCAGTGTGCTCACATATCGCAGTGTGGGCTGGGTCCGTGCTGCCCCCGGGCCCTCGCCTCTCCTGGGCCCCGATCACGTCCCTGTACAGTCTCTCGCCCCGACCTCCCCGACCTCGCCCCGACCTCGCCCTAACCTCGCCCCGACCTCCCCGACCTCGCCCCGACCTCGCCCTAACCTCGCCCCGACCTCGCCCTGACCTCGACCCGACCTCCCCGACCTCGCCCTGACCTCGCCCCGACCTCACAGCTCCCTCGCCCCGACCTCCCCGACCTCGCCCTGACCTCGCCCCGACCTCGCCCCGACCTCGCCCTGACCTCGCCCCGACCTCGCCCCGACCTCCCCGCTCCCTCGCCCCGACCTCGCCCCGACCTCGCCCTGACCTCGCCCCGACCTCGCCCCGACCTCCCCGCTCCCTCGCCCCGACCTCCCCGCTCCCTCGCCCCGACCTCCCCGCTCCCTCGCCCCGACCTCCCCGACCTCGCCCCGACCTCGCCCCGACCTCGTCCCGACCTCCCCGCTCCCTCGCCCCGACCTCCCCGCTCCCTCGCCCCGACCTCGCCCTGACCTCGACCCGACCTCCCCGACCTCGCCCTGACCTCGCCCCGACCTCACAGCTCCCTCGCCCCGACCTCCCCGACCTCGCCCTGACCTCGCCCCGACCTCGCCCCGACCTCCCCGACCTCGCCCTGACCTCGCCCTGACCTCGCCCCGACCTCGCCCTGACCTCGCCCCGACCTCGCCCCGACCTCCCCGCTCCCTCGCCCCGACCTCCCCGCTCCCTCGCCCCGACCTCGCCCCGACCTCCCCGCTCCCTCGCCCCGACCTCGCCCCGACCTCGCCCCGACCTCCCCGCTCCCTCGCCCCGACCTCCCCGCTCCCTCGCCCCGACCTCGCCCCGACCTCCCCGCTCCCTCGCCCCGACCTCCCCGCTCCCTCGCCCCGACCTCGCCCCGACCTCCCCGCTCCCTCGCCCCGACCTCGCCCCGACCTCCCCGCTCCCTCGCCCCGACCTCGCCCCGACCTCCCCGCTCCCTCGCCCCGACCTCGCCCCGACCTCCCCGCTCCCTCGCCCCGACCTCCCCGCTCCCTCGCCCCGACCTCGCCCCGACCTCGCCCCGACCTCCCCGCTCCCTCGCCCCGACCTCGCCCCGACCTCCCCGCTCCCTCGCCCCGACCTCGCCCCGACCTCCCCGCTCCCTCGCCCCGACCTCCCCGCTCCCTCGCCCCGACCTCGCCCCGACCTCGCCCCGACCTCCCCGCTCCCTCGCCCCGACCTCCCCGCTCCCTCGCCCCGACCTCGCCCCGACCTCCCCGCTCCCTCGCCCCGACCTCCCCGCTCCCTCGCCCCGACCTCGCCCCGACCTCCCCGCTCCCTCGCCCCGACCTCGCCCCGACCTCCCCGCTCCCTCGCCCCGACCTCGCCCCGACCTCCCCGCTCCCTCGCCCCGACCTCGCCCCGACCTCCCCGCTCCCTCGCCCCGACCTCCCCGCTCCCTCGCCCCGACCTCGCCCCGACCTCGCCCTGACCTCCCCGCTCCCTCGCCCCGACCTCCCCGCTCCCTCGCCCCGACCTCGCCCTGACCTCGCCCTGACCTCCCCGCTCCCTCGCCCCGACCTCCCCGCTCCCTCGCCCCGACCTCGCCGCTCCCTCGCCCCGACCTCGCCGCTCCCTCGCCCCGACCTCCCCGCTCCCTCGCCCCGACCTCCCCGCTCCCTCGCCCCGACCTCCCTCGCCCCGACCTCCCCGCTCCCTCGCCCCGACCTCCCCGCTCCCTCGCCCCGACCTCCCCGACCTCGCCGCTCCCTCGCCCCGACCTCCCCGCTCCCTCGCCCCGACCTCCCCGCTCCCTCGCCCCGACCTCGCCGCTCCCTCGCCCCGACCTCCCCGACCTCGCCCCGACCTCCCCGCTCCCTCGCCCCGACCTCCCCGCTCCCTCGCCCCGACCTCCCCGCTCCCTCGCCCCGACCTCACCCCGACCTCCCCGACCTCGCCCCGACCTCCCCGCTCCCTCGCACCGACCTCCCCGCTCCCTCGCCCCGACCTCCCCGCTCCCTCGCCCCGACCTCCCCGCTCCCTCGCCCCGACCTCGCCGCTCCCTCGCCCCGACCTCGCCGCTCCCTCGCCCCGACCTCCCCGCTCCCTCGCCCCGACCTCCCCGCTCCCTCGCCCCGACCTCCCCGCTCCCTCGCACCGACCTCCCCGCTCCCTCGCCCCGACCTCCCCGCTCCCTCGCCCCGACCTCCCCGCTCCCTCGCCCCGACCTCCCCGCTCCCTCGCCCCGACCTCGCCCCGACCTCCCCGCTCCCTCGCCCCGACCTCGCCCCGACCTCCCCGCTCCCTCGCCGCTCCCTCGCCGCTCCCTCGCCGCTCCCTCGCCCCGACCTTGCCCTGACCTCCCCGACCTCGCCCCGACCTCGCCCCGACCTCGCCGCTCCCTCGCCCCGACCTCGCCGCTCCCTCGCCCCGACCTCGCCCTGACCTCCCCGACCTCGCCCCGACCTCCCCGACCTCGCCCCGACCTCCCCGACCTCGCCCCGACCCCGCCGCTCCTGATGTACCTGCCCACGCTACAATCACCGACCTGGATCTTGTTGATGTCCTTTTACACTGCCGTTGCTCTCCTGCTCCAGCACGTGCTACTCCCTGGAGTGGTACACTGCCACGCTGCTCCTTCCACTCCCCAGCCTGCTCCAATGGTCTATAGCAGGCCGGGGGCCACTCAGCCTGCTGGGCCAGGCCTCCACGCCACTCCCGGCCTGGTCCGATGGTGCTCGCAGGCCGGGGCCTCGCAGTCTGCTGGGCCAGGTTACCATACTGCTCCTTCAGCTCCCCGGTCTGCTCCGAAGCTGAAGTGGAGTCAAACTCTCTCCTGGCCCACGGTCAATACTATGTTCCGATTCCCACACACACACACCGATACACACAACGATATACACACACACACCGATACACACACACACACCGATACACATACACACACCGATACACAAAACGATATACACACACACACCGATACACACACACACACCGATACACACAACGATATACACACACACACACCGATACACACACACACACCGATACACACACACACACCGATACACAAAACGATATACACACACACACACCGATACACACACACACACCGATACACACAACGATATACACACACACACACCGATACACACACACACACCGATACACATACACACACACACCGATACACACAACGATATACACACACACACACCGATACACATACACACACACACCGATACACACAACGATATACACACACACACCGATACACACACACACACACCGATACACATACACACACACACCGATACACACACCGATATACACACACACACCGATACACACACACACACCGATACACATACACACACACACCGATACACACACTGATACACATACACAGACACACCAATACACACAACGATATACACACACACACCGATACACACACACACACCGATACACACACACACACTGATACACAAAACGATATACACACACACACACCGATACACACACACACACCGATACACACAACGATATACACACACACACACCGATACACACACACACACCGATACACATACACACACACACACCGATACACACACCGATACACATACACACACACACCGATACACACACCGATATACACACACACACACCGATACACACACCGATATACACACACACACCGATACACATACACACACACACCGATACACACATATACACACACACCGATACACACACACACACCGATACACACACACACACCGATACACATACACACACACACCGATACACACACTGATATACACACACACACCGATACACATACACACACCGATACACACATACACACACACCGATACACACAACCACACACACACCGATACACACAAACACACACACACACCGATATATACACACACACACACACACACCGATACACACAAACACACACACACCAATACACACAAACACACACACACCGATACACACAAACACACACACACATACACACACACCGATACACACAACGATACACACACACACACACCGATACACACACACACACACCGATACACACACACACACACATATACACACACACCGATACACACAAACACACACACACACCGATACACACACACCGATACACATACACACACACACACACCGATACACACATACACACACACACACCGATACACATAAACACACACACACCGATATACACAAACACACACACACACCGATACACACAAACACACACACACCGATATACACAAACACACACACACCGATACACACAAACACACACACACACCGATATACACACACACATACACACACACACCGATACGCACAACGATACACACACACCGATACACATACACACACACACCGATACACACATGCACACACATACACACACACACCGATACACACACACACACCGATACACACACACACACACCGATACACACAACCACACACACACCGATACACACAAACACACACACACACCGATATACACGCACACACACACACACCGATACATACAAACACACACACACCAATACACACAAACACACACACACCGATACACACACACACACCCCGATACACACAACGATACACACACACACACTGATACACACACACACACACCGATACACACACACACACACACACACCGATACACACAAACACACACACACCGATACACACAAACACACACACACACCGATATACACACACACACCGATATACACAACGATACACACACACACACCGATACACACACACTCCGATACACATACACACACACACACACACCGATACATACAAACACACAAACACACCGATATACACACACAAACACACACACACACCGATATACACACACACACACACACACCGATAAGCACACACACACATACGCACAGATACACACGCACATTTAGCTCCAAACTCTATCAATGGCCCCTGTTTATAGTTAACAATAAACTCTGTACCACATGATCACAGACACCAATTTCATAATCGCTTCATTCAGACAGTTGAAGAATTCACGAAGAGCCCTTCCTTCTTCTTTCATTTTTCCGATCACAAGCCCAAAGCTCATGGAGAATACAACAAGTCCCAGGGCGTTGACTGCATTGACGGAGCCTGGAACTGGGATCACCTCCTCTGTCGCTGCCAGCAGAAGCATCATGGCCTGTGTGACGTTGTTGATCACAGTATCTGGGGTGACCGTTTCATTATCCATGATGATTGGCTTAACCTTTCTCATGCCATAGTTGGTTTTGAACTAAAAGTTAAGCAAAGAAAATGCAATGATCATTCAGGATGATAAAGGGGCAGGGCAGAGGATAGAATTGAATCGAGGGGTTCGAGGGGGTTAATAAATAGAATAACAGATTCCCGGGAGTGAGTTACAGGCTGAAATCTAATCGATGGGTTCGAGGGGGATAATATATAGAATAACAGATAGCCGGGAGTGAGTTACAGGCTGGAATCTAATCGATGGGTTCGAGGGGGATAATATATAGAATAACAGATAGCCGGGAGTGAGTTACAGGCTGGAATCTAATCGATGGGTTCGAGGGGGATAATATATAGAATAACAGATACCCGGGAGTGAGTTACAGGCTGGAATCTAATCGAGAAGTTCGGGGGTTTATATATAGAATAACAGATACCCGGGAGTGAGTTACAGGCTGGAATCTAATCGAGGGGTTCGGGGGGTTTATATATAGAATAACAGATACCGGGAGTGAGTTACAGGGTGGAATCAAATCGTGGGGTTCGGGTGGGATAATATATAGAATAACAGAGACCCGGGAGTGAGTTACAGGCTGGAATCTAATTGAGGGGTTCGGGGGGTTTAAAAATAGAATAACGGAGACCCGGGAGTGAGTTACAGGCTGGAATCTAATCGAGGGGTTGGGGGGGTTTATATATAGAATAACAGATACCCGGGAGTGAGTTACAGGTTGAAATCTTATCGAGGAGTTCGGGGGTGGGGGGGATAATATATAGAATAACGGATACCCAGGAGTGAGTTACAGGTTGGAATCTAATTGTGGGGTTCAGCGGGGATTATATATCGAATAACAGATACCCGGGAGTGAGTTACAGGCTGGAACCTAATTGTGGGCTTCGGGGGGTTTATATTAGAATAACGGAGACCTGGGAGTGAGTTACAGACTGGAATCTAATCGAGGGGTTTGGTGGGTTTATATATAGAATAACAGATACCCGGGAGTGAGTTACAGGCTGGAAACTAATCGAGGGGTTCGTGGGTTTATATATAGAATAACAGATACCCGGGAGTGAGTTACAGGCTGGAATCTAATCGAGGTGTTCGGGGGGGTTTATATATAGAATAACAGATACCCGGGAGTGAGTTACAGGCTGGAACCTAATTGAGGGATTCGGGCGGTGGTGGGGTTATACAATAATATAACAGATACCCGGGAGTGAGTTACAGGCTGGAATCTAATCGATGGGTTCTGGGGGTCTTTATATAGAGTAACAGATACCTGGGAGTGATTTACAGGCTGGAATCAAATCGTGGCGTTCGGGGATATAATATATAGAATAACAGATACCTGGGAGTGAGTTACAGGCTGGAATCTAATCGAGGGGTTCGGGGGATTTATATATCGAATAACAGATTCCCGGGAGTGAGTTACAGGCTGGAATCTAATCGAGGGGTTCGGAGGGTCTTTATATAGAGTAACAGATACCTGGGAGTGAGTTACAAGCTGAAATCAAATCGTGGGGTTCGGGGGGGATAATATATAGAATAACGGAGACCCGGGAGTGAGTTACAGGCTGGAATCTAATCGAGGGGTTTGGTGGGTTTATATATAGAATAACAGATACCTGGGAGCGAGTTACAGGCTAGAATCTAATCGAGGGGTTCAGGGGGTTTATATATAGAATAACAGATACCGGGAATGAGTTACAGGCTAGAATCTAATCGAGGGGTTCAGGGGGTTTATATATAGGGTAACAGATACCCAGGAGCGAGTTATAGGCTGGAATCAAATTGTCGGGTTCGGGGGGTATAATATATAAAATAACAGATACCCGGGAGTGAGTTACAGGCTGGAATATTATCGAGGGGTTCAGGGGAGGGGTGATAACATATAGAATTTTGGATAGTTGGAAGTGAGTTACAGGTTGGAATCTAATCGTGGGGTTCGGGGGGAATAATATATAGAATAACAGATACCCCCGGGAGTGAGTTACAGGCTGGTATCTAATCGAGGGGTTCGGCGGGGGGGTTTATATATAGAATAACAGATACCCGGGAGTGAGTTACAGGCTGGAATCTAATCGAGGGGTTCGGGGTGTTTATATATAGAATAACAGATACCCGGGAGTGAGTTACAGGCTGGAATCTAATCGAGGGGTTCTGGGGGTTTATATATAGAATAACAGATACCCGGGAGTGAGTTACACACTGGAATCTAATCGAGGGGTTCGGGGCGGGGGGGTTATATATTGAATAATAGATACCTGGGAGCGAGTTACAGGCTGGAATCTAATTGAGGGGTTCGGGGGTTTATATATCGAATAATAGATACCTGGGAGCGAGTTACAGACTGGAATCTAATCGAGAGGTTCGGGGGTTTATATATAGAATAACAGATACCCGGGAGTGAGTTACAGGCTGGAATATTATCGAGGGGTTCAGGGGAGGGGTGATAATATATAGAATTTTGGATAGTTGGAAGTGAGTTACAGGTTGGAATCTAATCGTGGGGTTTGGGGGGAATAATATATAGAATAACAGATAACCCCGGGAGTGAGTTACAGGCTGATATCTAATCGAGGGGTTCGGCGGGGGGGTTTATATATAGAATAACAGATACCCGGGAGTGAGTTACAGGCTGGAATCTAATCGAGGGGTTCGGGGTGTTTATATATAGAATAACAGATACCCGGGAGTGAGTTACAGGCTGGAATCTAATCGAGGGGTTCTGGGGGTTTATATATAGAATAACAGATACCCGGGAGTGAGTTACACACTGGAATCTAATCGAGGGGTTCGGGGCGGGGGGGTTATATATAGAATAACAGATACCCGGGAGTGAGTTACAGGCTGGAATCTAATCGAGGGGTTCGGGAGGGTTATATATAGAATAACAGATACCCCGGGAGTGTGTTACAGGCTGGAATCTAATCGAGGGGTTCGGGGGGTTTATATATAGAATAACAGATACCCGGGAGTGAGTTACAGGCTGGAATATAATCGAGGGGTTCGGGGGGTTTATATATAGAATAACGGATACCCGGGAGTGTGTTACAGGCTGGAATCTAATCGAGTGGTTCTGGGGGTTTTTATATAGCATAGCAGATAGCCGGGAGTGAGTTACAGGCTGAAATCTAATCAAGGGGTTCGGGGGTTTATATATAGAGTAACAGATACCTGGGAGTGAGTTACAAGCTGGAATCAAATCGTGGGGTCCGGGGGGAATAATATATAGAATAACGGAGTCCCGGGAATGAGTTTCAGGCTGGAATCTAATCGAGGGGTTTGGTGGGTTTATATATAGAATAACAGATACCTGGGAGCGAGTTACAGGCTAGAATCTAATCGAGGGGTTCAGGGGGTTTATATCTCGAATAACAGAAACCTGGGAGTGAGTTACAGGCTAGAATCTAATCGAGGGGTTCAGGGGGTTTATATATAGAATAACAGATACCTGGGAGTGAGTTACAGGCTGGAATATAATCGAGGGGTTCGGGGGGTTTATATATAGAATAACAGATACCCGGGAGTGAGTTACCGGCTGGAACCAAATCGTGGGGTTCGGGGGGTCTTTATATAGAGTAACAGATACCTGGGAGCGAGTTACAGGCTAGAATCTAATCGAGGGGTTCAGGGGGTTTATATATAGGGTAACAGATACCCAGGAGAGAGTTATAGGCTGGAATCAAATTGTCGGGTTCGGGGGGTATAATATATAGAATAACAGATACCCAGGAGTGAGTTACAGGCTGGAATATTATCGAGGGGTTCAGGGGAGGTGTGATAATATATAGAATTTTGGATAGTCGGAAGTGAGTTACAGGTTGGAATCTAATCGTGGGGTTCGGGGGGTATAATATATAGAATAACAGATACCCGGGAGTGAGTTACACACTGGAATCTAATCGAGGGGCTCGGAGCGGGGGGGTTATATATAGAATAACAGATACCCGGGAGTGAGATACAGGCTGGAATCTAATCGAGGGGTTCGGGAGGGTTATATATAGAATAACAGATACCCGGGAGTGAGTTACAGGCTGGAATCTAATCGAGGGGTTCGAGGGGTTTATATATAGAATAACAGATACCCCGGGAGTGTGTTACAGGCTGGAATCTAATCGAGGGGTTCGGGGGGTTTATATATAGAATAACGGATACCCGGGAGTGAGTTACATGCTGGAATCTAATCGAGGGGTTCGGAGGGTTTATATATAGAATAACAGATACCTGGGAGCGAGTTACAGGCTAGAATCTAATCGAGGGGTTCAGGGGGTTTATATATAGAATAACAGATACCCGGGAGTGAGTTACAGGCTGGAATCTAATCGAGGGGTTCGGGGGGTTTATATATAGAATAACAGATACCCGGGAGTGAGTTACAGGCTGGAATCTAATCGAGGGGATCGAGGGGTTTATATATAGAATAACAGATACCCGGGAGTGAGTTACAGGCTGGAATCTAATCGAGGGGTTCGGGGGGTTTATATAGAATAACAGATACCCGGGAGTGAGTTACAGGCTGGAATCTAATCGAGGGGTTCGGGGGGTTTATATATAGAATAACGTTGACCCGGGAGTGAGTTACAGGCTGGAATCTAATCGAGGGATTCGGGGGGTTTATATATAGAATAACAGATACCCGGGAGTGAGTTACAGGCTGGAATCTAATCGAGGGGTTCGGGGGGTTTATATATAGAATAACAGATACCCGGGAGTGAGTTACAGGCTGGAATCTAATCGAGGGGTTCGGGGGGTTTATATATAGAATAACAGATACCCGGGAGTGAGTTACAGGCTGGAATCTAATCGAGGGGTTCAGGGGGTTTATATAGAATGACAGATACCTGGGAGCGAGTTACAGGCTGGAATCTATTCGTGGGGTTTGGGGGAGTTTACATATCGAATAACAGATACCCGGGAGTGAGTTACTGGCTGAAATCTAATGGAGGGGTTCAGAGGGTTTATATATAGAATAACGGAGACAAGGGAGTGACTTACAGGCTGGAATCGAATCATGGGGTTCGAGGGGTTTATATATAGAATAACAGATACCCGGGAGTGAGTTACAGGGTGGAATCTAATCGAGGGGTTCGAGGGGTTTATATATAGAATAACAGATACCCGGGAGTGAGTTACAGGGTGGAATCTAATCGATGGTTTCGGGGTGGATAATATATAGAGTAACAGATACCTGGGAGTGAGTTACAGGCTGGAATCAAAACGTAGGGTTCGGGGGTTTATATATAGAATATCAGAGACCTGGGAGTGAGTTACAGGCTGGAATCTAATCGAGGGGTTCGGGGGTGCTTATATATAGAATATCAGATCCCTGGGAGTGAGTTACAGGCTGGAATCTAATCGAGGGGTTTGGTGGGTTTAAATATAGAATAACAGATACCCAGGAGCGAGTTACAGGCTGGAATCTAATCGAGGGGTTCGGGGGGGGGGGTTTATATATAGAATAACAGATACCCGGGAGTTAGTTACAGGCTGGAATCAAATCGTGGGATTTGGGAGGTTTATATATACAATAACAGATACCCGGGAGTGAGTTACAGGCTGGAATCTAATCGAGGGTTTCGGGGTGGATAATATATAGAATAGCAGATAGCCAGGAGTGAGTTACAGGCTGAAATCTAATCGAGGGGTTCGGGGGGTCTTTATATGGAGTAACAGATACCTGGGAGTGAGTTACAAGCTGGAATCAAGTCGTGGGGTTTGGGGGGAATAATATATAGAATAACGGAGACCCGGGAGTGAGTTACAGGCTGGAATCTAATCGAGGGGTTCGGTGTTTTTATTATATAGAATAACGGAGACCCAGGAGTGAGTTACAGGCTGGAATCTAAATAAGGGGTTCGGGGGGGTTCATATTTAGAATATCAGATACCTGGGAGTGAGTTACAGGCTGGAATCTAATGGAGAGGTTCAGGGAGTTTATGTATAGAATAACGGAGACCAGGGAGTGAGTTACAGGCTGGAATCAAATCGTGGGGTTCGAGGGGGGTGGTTATATATAGAATAACAGATACCCCGGAGTGAGTTACAGGGTGGAATCTCGTCAAGGGTTTCGGGGTGGATAATATATAGAATAACGGATACCCGGGAGTGAGTTACAGGCT
The DNA here is from genome assembly GCF_044704955.1 of Pristiophorus japonicus. NCBI lineage: Eukaryota > Metazoa > Chordata > Chondrichthyes > Pristiophoridae > Pristiophorus > Pristiophorus japonicus. The sequence goes on from NW_027252263.1 coordinate 809,457, forward strand.
GGAATCTAATCGAGGGGTTCAGGGAGTTTATATATTGAATAACAGATACCCGGGAGTGAGTTACAAGCTGGAATCAAATCGTGGGGTTCGGGGGGAATAATAAATAGAATAACGGAGACCCGGGAGTGAGTTACAGGCTCGAATCTAATCGAGGGGTTCGGGGGGTTTATATATTTAATAACGGAGACCCGGGAGTGAGTTACAAGTTGGAATCTAATCGAGGGGTTCGGGGGGTTATATATAGAATAACAGATACCCGGGAGTGAGTTACAGGCTGGAATCTAATCGTGATGTTCGGGGGGGTTTATATATAGAATAACAGATACCCCGGGAGTGAGTTACAGGCTGGAATCTAATCGTGATGTTCGGGGGGGTTTATATATAGAATAACAGATACCCGGGAGTGAATAACAGGCTGTAATCTAATCGAGGGGCATAATATATAGAATAACAGATACCCGGGAGTGAGTTACAGGCTGAATCTAATCGTGGGGTTTGGGGGGGAATAATATATAGAATAATGAATACCCGGGAGTGAGCTACAGACTGGATTCGAGTTGAGGGGTTCGAGGGGGATAAGATATAGAATACCAGATATCCGGGAGTGAGTTACAGTCTGGAATCTAATCGAGGGGTTCGGGGTGTTTATATATAGAATAACGAAGACCCGGGAGTGAGTTACAGGCTGGAATCTAATCGAGGGGCATAATATATAGAATAACAGATACCCGACAGTGAGTTACAGGCTGAATCTAATCGAGGGGTTCGGGGGGGTTTATTTATAGAATAACAGAAACCCCGGGAGTGAGTTAGAGACTGGAATCTAATCGAGGGGTTCGGGGGGTTGATATATAGAATAACAGAAACCCCGGGAGTGAGTTACAGGCTGGAATTTAATCGTGGGGTTTAGAGGGGGATAATATATAGAATAACGATACCCGGGAGTGACTTACAGGCTGGAATCTAATCGTGGAGTTCGGGGTGTTTATATATAGAATATCAGATATCCGGGAGTGAGTTACAGGCTGGAATCTAATTGAGGGGTTCAGGTGGTTTATATATAGAATAACAGATGCCCAGGAGTGAGTTATAGGCTGGAATCTAATCGAGTGGTTCGGGGGATATAATATATAGAATAACGGATACCCGGGAGTGAGTTACAGGCCGGAATCTAATCGTGGAGTTCGAGAGGGATAATATATAGAATATCAGATATCCGGGAGTGAGTTACAGGCTGGAATCGAATTGAGAGGTTCAGGGGGTTTATATATAGAATAACAGATACCCGGGAGTGAGTTACAGGCTGGAATCTAATCGAGGGGTTCGGGGGGGGTTTATATATAGAATAACAGATACCCGGGAGTGAGTTACTGGCTGGAATCTAATCGAGGGGTTCGGGGCTGGCGGGTTATATATAGAATAATAGATACCCGGGAGTGTGTTACAGGCTGGAATCTAATCGAGCGGTTCTAGGGGTTTATATATAGCAGAACAGATACCCGGGATGAGTTACAGACTGGAATCGAATCGTGGGGTTCGAGGGGGTTTATATATAGAATAACAGATACCCGGGAGTGAGTTACAGGGTGGATTCTAATCGAGGGTTTTGGGGTGGATAATATATAGAATAGCAGATAGCCGGGAGTGAGTTACAGGCTGAAATCTAATCGAGGAGTTCGGGGGGTCTTTATATGGAGTAACAGATACCTGGGAGTGAGTTACAAGCTGGAATCAAATTGTGGGGTTTGGGGGTAATAATATATAGAATAACGGAGACCCAGGAGTGAGTTACAGGCTGGAATCTAATGGAGGGGTTTGGTGGGTTTATATATAGAATAACAGATACCCGGGCGTGAGTTACAGGCTAGAATCTAATTGAGGGTTTCGGGGGGTTTACATATAGAATAACAGATACCCGGGAGTGAGTTACAGGCTGAATCTAATCGAGGGGTTTGGTGGGTTTACATATAGAATAACAGATACCCGGGAGTGAGTTACAGGCTGGAATCTAATCGAGGGGTTTGGTGGGTTTATATATTGAATAATAGATACCTGGGAGCGAGTTACAGGCTGGAATCTAATTGAGGGGTTCGGGGGTTTATATATCGAATAATAGATACCTGGGAGCGAGTTACAGACTGGAATCTAATCGAGAGGTTCGGGGGTTTATATATAGAATAACAGATACCCAGGAGTGAGTTACAGACTGGAATCTAATCGAGGGGTTCGGGGGTTTATATATAGAATAACAGATACCCGGGAGTGAGTTACAAGCTGGAATCAGATCGTGGGGTTCGGGGGGAATAATAAATAGAATAACGGAGACCCGGGAGTGAGTTACAGGCTAGAATCTAATCGAGGGTTCGGGTTTTTTTTAATATAGAATAACGGAGACGCGGGAGTGAGTTGCAGGCTGGAATCTAATCGAGGAGTTCGGGGGTTTATATATAGAATAACAGATACCCAGGAGTGAGTTACAGACTGGAATCTAATCGAGGGGTTCGGGGGTTTATATATAGAATAACAGATACCCGGGAGTGAGTTACAAGCTGGAATCAGATCGTGGGGTTCGGGGGGAATAATAAATAGAATAACGGAGACCCGGGAGTGAGTTACAGGCTAGAATCTAATCGAGGGTTCGGGTTTTTTTTAATATAGAATAACGGAGACGCGGGAGTGAGTTGCAGGCTGGAATCTAATCGAGGAGTTCGGGGGTTTATATATAGAATAACAGATACCCGGGAGTGAGTTACAGGCTGGAATCTAATCGAGGGGTTCAGGGGGGTTTATATATTGAATAACAGATACCTGGGAGTGAGTTACAGGCTGGAATATAATCGAGGTGTTCGGGGGGGTTTATATATAGAATAACAGATACCCGGGAGTGAGTTACAGGCTGGAATCTAATCGAGGGGTTCGGGGGGTTTATATATAGAATAACAGATACCTGGGAGTGAGTTACAGGCTGGAATCTAATCGAGGTGTTCGGGGGGTTTACATATAGAATAACAGATACCCGGGAGTGAGTTACAGGCTGGAATCTAATCGAGGAGTTCGGGGGTTTATATATAGAATAACAGATACCCGGGAGTGAGTTACAGGCTGGAATCTAATCGAGGAGCTCGGTGGTTTATATATACAATAACAGATATCTGGGAATGAGTTACAGGCTGGAATCTAATCGAGGGGTTCGGTGGGTTTATGTATAGAATAACAGATACCCGGGTGTGAGTTACAGGCTGGAATCTAATCGAGGGGTTTGGTGGGTTTATATATAGAATAACAGATACCTGGGAGCGAGTTACAGGCTAGAATCTAATCGAGGGGATCAGGGGGTTTATATATAGGATAACAGATACCGGGGAGTGAGTTAAAGGCTGGAATCTAATCGAGGGGTTCGGGGGGTTTATATATAGAATAACAGATACCTGGGAGTGAGTTACAGGCTGGAATCTAATCGAGGGGTTCGGGGGGTTTATATATAGAATAACAGATACCCGGGAGTGAGTTACAGGCTGGAATCTAATCGAGCGGTTCTAGGGGTTTATATATAGCATAACAGAAACCCGGGATGAGTTAGACTGGAATCGAATCGTGGGGATCGGGGGGGTTTATATATAGAATAACAGATACCTGGGAGTGAGTTACAGGGTGTAATCTAATCGAGGGTTTCGGGGTGGATAATATATAGAATAGCAGATAGCCGGGAGTGAGTTACAGGCTGAAATCTAATCGAGGGGTTCGGGGGGTCTTTATATGGAGTAACAGATACCTGGGAGTGAGTTACAAGCTGGAATCAAATCGTGGGGTTCGGGGGGAATAATATATAGAATAACGGAGACCCGGGAGTGAGTTACAGGCTGGAATCTAATTGAGGGATTCGGGGGGTTTATATATAGAATAACAGATACACGGGAGTGAGTTACAGGCTGGAATCTAATCAAGGGGTTCGGAGGGGTTTATATATAGAATAACAGATACCCGGGAGTGAGTTACAGGCTGGAATCTAATCGCGGGGTTCAGGAGGGTTTATATTTAGAACAACAGATACCCGGGAGTGAGTTACAGGCTGGAATCTAATCGAGAGGTTTGGTGGGTTTATATATAGAATAACAGATACCTGGGATGAGTTGCAGGCTGGAATCTAATCGAGGGTTTCGGGGTGGATAATATATAGAATAGCAGATAGCCGGGAGTGAGTTACAGGCTGAAATCTAATCGAGGGGTTCGGGGGGTCTTTATATGGAGTAACAGATACCTGGGAGTGAGTTACAAGCTGGAATCAAATTGTGGGGTTCGGGGGGAATAATATATAGAATAACGGAGACCCGGGAGTGAGTTACAGGCTGGAATCTAATCAAGGGATTCGGGGGTTTATATATAGAATAACAGATACACGGGACTGAGTTACAGGCTGGAATCTAATCAAGGGGTTCGGAGGGGTTTATATATAGAATAACAGATACCCGGGAGTGAGTTACAGGCTGGAATCTAATCGCGGGGTTCAGGAGGGTTTATATTTAGAACAACAGATACCCGGGAGTGAGTTACAGGCTGGAATCTAATCGAGAGGTTTGGTGGGTTTATATATAGAATAACAGATACCCGGGAGCGAGTTACAGGCTGGAATCTAATCGAGGGGTTCGGTGGGGTTTATATATAGAATAACAGATACCTGGGAGTGAGTTACAGGCTAGAATCTAATCGAGGGGTTCAGGGGGTTTATATATAGGACAACAGATACCTGAGATTGAGTTACAGGCTGGAATCTAATCGAGGGGTTCAGGGGGTTTATATATAGGATAACAGATACCTGGGATTGAGTTACAGGCTGGAATCTAATCGAGGGGTTCAGGGGGTTTATATATAGGGTAACAGATACCTGGGATTGAGTTACAGGCTGGCATCTAATCGAGGGGTTCAGGGGGTTTATATATAGGATAACAGATACCTGGGAGCGAGTTACAGGCTAGAATCTAATCGAGGGATTCAGGGGGTTTATATATAGGATAACAGATACCTGGGATTGAGTTACAGGCTGGAATCTAATCGAGGGGTTCGGGAGGTTTATATATCTAATAACAGATACCCGGGAGTGAGTTACAGGCTGGAATCTAATCGAGGGTTTCGGGGAGTTTATATATAGAATAACAGAAACCCGGGAGTGAGTTACAAGCTGGAATCAAATCGTGGGGTTCGGGGGGAATAATAAATAGAATAACGGAGACCCAGGAGTGAGTTACAGGCTGGAATCTAATCGAGTGATTCGAGGGGAATAATAAATAGAATAACGGAGACCCAGGAGTGAGTTACAGTCTGGAATCTAATCGAGTGGTTCGGGGGGTCATTATATACAGAATAACAGATAATTGGGAGTGACTTACAGGCTGGAATCTAATCGTGGGGGTTGGGGGAGTTTACATATAGAATAACAGATACTCGGGAGTAAGTTACAGGCTGAAATCTAATGGCGAGGTTCAGGGGGTTTTTATATAGAATAACAGATACCCGGGAGTGAGTTACAGGCTGGAATCAAATCGTGGGGTTCGAGGGGGGTGGTTATATATAGAATAACAGATACCCGGGAGTGAGTTACAGGGTGGAATCTAATCAAGGGTTTCGGGGTGGATAATATATAGAATAACAGATACCCGGAAGTGAGTTACAGGCTAGAATCTAATCGAGGGGTTCGGGTTTTTTTTTATATAGAATAACGGAGACCCAGGAGTGAGTTACAGGCTGGAATCTAATCGAGTGGTTCGGGGGGTCATTATATATAGAATAACAGATACCCGGGAGTGAGTTACAGGCTGGAATCTAATCGTGGGGGTTTGGGGAGTTTACATAAGAATAACAGATACCCGGGAGTGAGTTACAGGCTGGAATCTAATCGTGGGGGTTTGGGGAGTTTACATAAGAATAACAGATACCCGGGAGTGAGTTACAGGCTGGAATCTAATCGAGGGGTTCAGAGGGTTTATATATAGAATAACAGATACCCGGGAGTGAGTTACAGGCTGGGATCTAATCGAGGGGTTCGGGGGGTTTATATATAGAATAACAGATACCCCGGGAGTGAGTTACAGGCTGGAATCTAATCGAGGGGTTCGGGGGGTTTATATATAGAATAACAAATACTTTGTAGTGAGTTATCACCATCCCTCTGTATGTCCTGTCCCACCGGCACGACAGACCCACCAGGAGTGGTGGTATAGTGGTGTACAGTCGGGAGGGAGTGGCCCTGGGAGTCCTCAACATTGACTCTGGACCCCATGAAGTCTCATAGAAACATAGAAAATAGGTGCAGGAGTAGGCCATTCGGCCCTTCTAGCCTGCACCGCCATTCAATAAGATCATGACTGAACATTCAACTTCAGTACCCCCTTCCTGCTTTCTCGCCATACCCCTTGATCCCCCGAGTAGTAAGGACTACATCTAACTCCTTTTTGAATATATTTAGTGAATTGCCCTCAACAACTTTCTGTGGTAGAGAATTCCACAGGTTCACCATTCTCTGGGTGAAGAAGTTTCTCCTCATCTCAGTCCTAAATGGCTTACCCCTTATCCTTAGACTGTGACCCCTGGTTCTGGACTTCCCCAACATTGGGAACATTCTTCCTGCATCTAACCTGTCTAAACCCGTCAGAATTTTAAACATTTCTATGAGATCCCCTCTCATTCTTCTGAACTCCAGTGAATACAAGCCCAGTTGATCCAGTCTTTCTTGATATGTCAGTCCCGCCATCCCGGGAATCAGTCTGGTGAACCTACCCTCAATAGCAAGAATGTCCTTCCTCAAGTTAGGAGACCAAAACTGTACACAATACTCCAGGTGTGGCTCACCAAGGCCCTGTACAACTGTAGTAACACCTCCCTGCCCCTGTACTCAAATCCCCTCGCTATGAAGGCCAACATGCCATTTGCTTTCTTAACCGCCTGCTGTACCTGCATGCCAACCTTCAATGACTGATGTACCATGACACCCAGGTCTCGTTGCACCTTCCCTTTTCCTAATCTGTCACCATTCAGATAATAGTCTGTCTCTCTGTTTTTACCACCAAAGTGGATAACCTCACATTTATCCACATTATACTTCATCTGCCATGCATTTGCCCACTCACCTAACCTATCCAAGTCACTCTGCAGCCTCATAGCATCCTCCTCGCAGCTCACACTGACACCCAACTTAGTGTCATCCGCAAATTTGGAGATACTACATTTAATCCCCTCGTCTAAATCATTAATGTACAAAGTAAACAGCTGGGGCCCCAGCACAGAACCCTGCGGTACCCCACTAGTCACTGCCTGCCATTCTGAAAAGTACCCATTTACTCCTACTCTTTGCTTCCTGTCTGACAACCAGTTCTCAATCCATGTCAGCACACTACCCCCATCCCATGTGCTTTAACTTTGCACATTAATCTTTTGTGTGGGACCTTGTCTTCAGGTCAAACATGGGCAAGGAAACCTCCGGCTGATTCCCACCTACCGCCCTCCCTCAGCTGATGAATCAGTTCTCCTCCATGTTGAACACCACTTGGAAGAAGCACTGAGGGTAGCAAGGGCACAGAATGTACTCTGGGTGGGGGGGACTTCAATGTTCATCACCAAGAGTGGCTCGGTAGCAGCACTACTGACCGAGCTGGCCGAGTTCTGAAGGACATAGCTGCCAGACTGGGCCTGCAGCAGGTGGTGAGAGAACCAACACGAGGGAAAAACCTACTTGACCTTGTCTTCACTAATCTACCAGTCGCAAATGCATCTGTTCATGACTACATTGGTAGCATGATCTCTGCACAATCCTTGCGCAGAAGAAACATAGAAAATAGGTGCAGGAGTAGGCCATTCGGCCCTTTGAGCCTGCACCACCATTCAATAAGATCATGGCTGATCATTCCCTCAGTACCCCTTTCCTGCTTTCTCTCCATACCCCTTGATCCCTTTAGCAGTAAGGGCCATATCTAACTCCCTCTTGAATATTTCCAATGAACTGGCATCAACAACTCTCTGCGGCAGGGAATTCCACAGATTAACAACTCTCTGAGTGAAGAAGTTTCTCCTCAGCTCAGTTCTAAATGGCTTACCCCTTATCCGAAGAATATGTTCCTTGGTTCTGGACTTCCCCAACATCAGGAACGTTCTTCCCGCATCTAACCTGTACAGTCCCGTCAGAATATTATATATTTCTATGAGATTCCCTCTCATCCTTCTAAACTCCAGTGTATAAAGATCCAGTTGATCCAGTCTCTCCTATGTCAATCCTACCATCCTGGGAATCAGTCTGGTGAACCTTCCGCAATAGCAAGAATGTCCTTCCTCAGATTGGGAGACCAAAACTGAACACAATATTCCAGGTGAGGCCTCACTAAGGCCCTGTACAACTGCAGTAAGACCTCCCTGCTCCTATACTCAAATCCCCTAGCTATGAAGGCCAACATACCATTTGCCTTCTTCACCGCCTGCTGTACCTGTATGCCAACTTTCAATGACTGATGAACCATGACACCCAGGTCTCGTTGCACCTCCCCTTTTCCTAATCTGTCACCATTCAGATAATATTCTGCCTTCATGTTTTAGCCCCCAAAATGGATAACCTCACATTTATCCACATTATACTGCATCTGCCATGCATTTGCCCACTCACCTAACCTGTCCAAGTCACCCTGCAGCCTCTTAGCATCCTCCTCACAGCTCACACCGCCACCCAGTTTAGTGTCATCTGCAAACTTGGAGATATTACACTCAATTTCTTCATCCAAATCATTGATGTATATTGTAACGAGGTAGGGTCCCAGCACAGAGCCCTGCGGCACCCCACTAGTCACTGCCTGCCATTCTGAAAAGGACCCGTTTATCCCGACTCTTTGCTTCCTGTCTGCCAACCAGTTCTCTATCCACATCCATTACCTCCAATACCATGTGTTTTAATTTTGCACACCAATCTCCTGTGTGGGACCTTGTCAAAAATCTTTTGAAAGTCCAAATACACCACATCCACTGGTTCTCCCTTGTCCACTCTACTAGTTACATCCTCAAAAAATTCCAGAAGATTAGTCAAGCATGATTTCCCTTTCATAAATCCATGCTGACTTGGACCGATCCTATCACTGCTTTCCAAATGCGCTGCTATTTCATCTTTAATAATTGATTCCAACATTTTCCCCACTACTGATGTCAGGCTAACCGGTCTATAATTACACGTTTTCTCTCTCCCTCCTTTTTTTAAAAAGTGGTGTTCCATTAGCTACCCTCCAATCCATAGGAACTGATCCAGAGTCGATAGAATGTTGGAAAATGATCATCAATGCATCTCCTATTTCTAGGGCCACATCCTTAAGTACTCTGGGATGTAGACTATCAGGCCCTGGGGATTTATCGGCCTTCAATCCCATCAATTTGCCTAACACACTGAAGACACCTCCATTATATTGTCACTACCACCGTGCTAAATGGGAGAGAGTCGAGCTCGACTATGATATGTGTACGCACTAGGTCCATACAGCAGAGCAGCTCTCCAGTTGTCTTGGTGAACCCTTGACACTGGATAAAGGCCTAGCTCTGTCAAGTCCGTGTGGTGGCTGGTGTGCAACGGTCACCCCACGTTAAAAAAATCCACGCACAGGCATCTTCCACCCCTCAAATTCAGGATTGGAATTTCGGGTTATTCATTGAAACATCTTTTGGTGTGGAAACAAGTGGTCCTCGTTCGAGGGACCACCTATGATGATGACAGGCTGGAATCTAATCGAGGAGATTTTTAAAATTTATTCATGGAACGTGCATGTTGCTGGCAAGGCCGGCATTTATTGCCCATCCCTAACTGCCCCTTGAGAAGGTGGTGGTGAGCTGCCTTCTTGAACCGCTGCAGTCCGTGTGGTGAAGGTGCTCCCACAGTGCTGTTAGGGAGGGAGTTCCCGGATTGTGACCCAGCGACGATGAAGGAACGGTGATATATTTCCAAGTCAGAATGGTGTGTGACTTCGAGGGGAACGTGGAGGTGGTGGTGTTCCCATGCACCTGCTGCCTTGGCCTTCTAGGGGGTAGAGGTCGCGGGTTTGGGAGGTGCTGCTGAAGAAGCCTTGGCGAGTTGCTGCAGTGCATCTTGTAGATGGTGCACACTGCAGCCACGGTACACACCATTCTGACTACGAAATATATCGGTTATTCATTCATCGTCGCTGCGTCACAATCCTGGAACTCCCTCCCGAACAGCACTGTGGGAGCACCTTCACCACACGGACTGCAGCGGTGGAGGGACTGAATGTTGAAGGTGGTGGATGGGGTGTCGATCAGGCGGCCTGCATTGTTTGTGTACTGTAACTCCCTGATTCTATACCCTGTTTCTGTACTGTAACTCCCTGATTCTATACCCTGTTTCTGTACTGTAACTCCCTGATTCTATACCCTGTTTCTGTACTGTAACTTCCTGATTCTATACCCTGTTTCTGTACTGTAACTCTCTGATTCTATACCCTGTTTGTGTACTGTAACTCTCTGATTCTATACCCTGTTTCTGTACTGTAACTCCCTGATTCTATACCCTGTTTGTGTACTGTAACTCCCTGATTCTATACCCTGTTTCTGTACTGTAACTCTCTGATTCTATACCCTGTTTGTGTACTGTAACTCTCTGATTCTATACCCTGTTTCTGTACTGTAACTCTCTGATTCTATACCCTGTTTGTGTACTGTAACTCTCTGATTCTATACCCTGTTTCTGTACTGTAACTCCCTGATTCTATACCCTGTTTGTGTACTGTAACTCTGATTCTATACCCTGTTTCTGTACTGTAACTCCCTGATTCCATACCCTGTTTCTGTACTGTAACTCCCTGATTCTATACCCTGTTTCTGTACTGTAACTCCCTGATTCTATACCATGTTTCTGTACTGTAACTCCCTGATTCTATACCCTGTTTGTGTACTGTAACTCTCTGATTCTATACCCTGTTTCTGTACTGTAACTCTCTGATTCTATACCCTGTTTCTGTACTGTAACTCTCTGATTCTATACCTTGTTTCTGTACTGTAACTCCCTGATTCTATACACTGATTGTGTACTGTAACTCTCTGATTCTATACCCTGTTTCTGCACTGTAACTCTCTGATTCTATACCTTGTTTCTGTACTGTAACTCCCTGATTCTATACCCAGTTTCTGTACTGTAACTCTCTGATTCTATACCTTGTTTGTGTACTGTAACTCTCTGATTCTATACCCTGTTTCTGTACTGTAACTCCCTGATTCTATACACTGATTGTGTACTGTAACTCTCTGATTCTATACCCTGTTTCTGTACTGTAACTCCCTGATTCTATACACTGATTGTGTACTGTAACTCTCTGATTCTATACCCTGTTTCTGTACTGTAACTCTCTGATTCTATACCCTGTTTCTGTACTGTAACTCCCTGATTCTATACACTGATTGTGTACTGTAACTCTCTGATTCTATACCCTGTTTGTGTACTGTAACTCCCTGATTCTATACCCTGTTTCTGTACTGTAACTCTCTGATTCTATACCCTGTTTCTGTACTGTAACTCCCTGATTCTATACCCTGTTTGTGTACTGTAACTCCCTGATTCTATACCCTGTTTCTGTACTGTAACTCCCTGATTCTATACCCTGTTTGTGTACTGTAACTCTCTGATTCTATACCCTGTTTCTGTACTGTAACTCTCTGATTCTATACCCTGTTTCTGTACTGTAACTCTCTGATTCTATACCCTGTTTGTGTACTGTAACTCCCTGATTCTATACCCTGTTTCTGTACTGTAACTCCCTGATTCTATACCCTGTTTCTGTACTCTAACTCCCTGATTCTATACCCTGTTTGTGTACTGTAACTCCCTGATTCTATACCCTGTTTCTGTACTGTAACTCCCTGATTCTATACCCTGTTTCTGTACTGTAACTCCCTGATTCTATACCCTGTTTGTGTACTGTAACTCTCTGATTCTATACCCTGTTTCTGTACTGTAACTCTCTGATTCTATACCCTGTTTCTGTACTGTAACTCTCTGATTCTATACCCTGTTTCTGTACTGTAACTCTCTGATTCTATACCCTGTTTGTGTACAGTAACTCCCTGATTCTATACCCTGTTTCTGTACTGTAACTCTCTGATTCTATACCCTGTTTGTGTACTGTAACTCTCTGATTCTATACCCTGTTTCTGTACTATAACTCTGTGATTCTATACCCTGTTTGTGTACTATAACTCTCTGATTCTATACCCTGTTTCTGTACTGTAACTCTCTGATTCGATACCCAGTGTCTGTACTGTAACTCCCTGATTCTATACCCTGTTTGTGTACTGTAACTCTCTGATTCTATACCCTGTTTCTGTACTGTAACTCTCTGATTCTATACCCTGTTTGTGTACTGTAACTCTCTGATTCTATACCCTGTTTCTGTACTATAACTCCCTGATTCTATACCCGATTTCTGCACTGTAACTCCCTGATTCTATACCCTGTTTGTGTACTGTAACTCTCTGATTCGATACCCTGTTTGTGTACTATAACTCTGTGATTCTATACCCTGTTTGTGTACTATAACTCTCTGATTCTATACCCTGTTTCTGTACTGTAACTCTCGGATTCGATACCCAGTGTCTGTACTGTAACTCCCTGATTCTATACCCTGTTTGTGTACTGTAACTCTCTGATTCTATACCCTGTTTCTGTACTGTAACTCTCTGATTCTATACCCTGTTTGTGTACTGTAACTCTCTGATTCTATACCCTGTTTCTGTACTATAACTCCCTGATTCTATACCCTGTTTCTGTACTATAACTCTAATTCTATACCCTGTTTGTGTACTGTAACTCTCTGATTCTATACCCTGTTTCTGTACTGTAACTCCCTGATTCTATACCCTGTTTCTGTACTGTAACTCCCTGATTGTATACCATGCTTCTGTACTGTAACTCTCTGATTCTATACCCTTTGTGTACTGTAACTCTCTGATTCTATACCATGTTTCTGTACTGTAACTCTGATTCTATACCCTTTGTGCACTGTAACTCTCTGATTCTCTCCCCTATTTCTGTACTGTAACTCCCTGATTCTATACCTTGTTTCTGTACTGTAACTCCCTGATTCTATACCCTGTTTGTGTACTGTAACTCTGATTCTATACCCTGTTTCTGTACTGTAACTCCCTGATTCTATACCCTGTTTGTGTACTGTAACTCCCTGATTCTACACCCTGTTTCTGTACTGTAACTCTGATTCTATACCCTGTTTCTGTACTGTAACTCCCTGATTCTATACCCTGTTTCTGTACTGTAACTCCCTGATTCTATACCCTGTTTGTGTACTGTAACTCCCTGATTCTATACCCTGTTTCTGTACTGGAACTCACTGATTCTATACCCTGTTTCTGTAATGTAACTCCCTGATTCTATACCCAGTTTCTGTACTGTAACTCACTGATTCTATACCCTGTTTGTGTACTGTAACTCCGATTCTATACCCTGTTTCTGTACTGTAACTCCTTGATTCTATACCCTGTTTGTGTACTGTAACTCTGATTCTATACCCTGTTTCTGTACTGTAACTCTGATTCTATACCCTGTTTCTGTGCTGTAACTCCCTGATTCTATACCCTGTTTCTGTACTGTAACTCTCTGATTCTATACCCTGATTCTGTACTGTAACTCTCTGATTCTCTACCCTGTTTCTGTACTGCAACTCTCTGATTCTATACCCTGTTTCTGTACTATAACTCTCTGATTCTATACCCTGTTTGTTCACTGTAACTCTCTGATTCTATACCCTGTTTCTGTACTGTAACTCTCTGATTCTATACCCTGTTTCTGTACTGTAACTCTCTGATTCTATACCCTGTTTGTGTACTGTAACTCCCTGATTCTATACCCTGATTGTGTACTGTAACTCCCTGATTCTATACCCTGTTTCTGTACTGTAACTCCCTGATTCTATACCCTGATTCTGTACTGTAACTCCCTGATTCTATACCCTGTTTCTGTACTGTAACTCCCTGATTCTATACCCTGTTTCTGTACTATAACTCCCTGATTCTATACCCTGATTGTGTACTGTAACTCTCTGAATCTATACCCTGTTTGTGTACTGTAACTCCCTGATTCTATACCCTGATTGTGTACTGTAACTCCCTGATTCTATACCCTGTTTGTGTACTGTAACTCTCTGATTCTATACCCTGTTTGTGTACTGTAACTCTCTGATTCTATACCCTGTTTCTGTACTATAACTCCCTGATTCTATACCCTGTTTCTGTACTGTAACTCTGATTCTATACCCTGTTTGTGTACTGTAACTCTCTGATTCTATACCCTGTTTCTGTACTGTAACTCCCTGATTCTATACCCTGTTTCTGTACTGTAACTCCCTGATTGTATACCATGCTTCTGTACTGTAACTCTATGATTCTATACCCTTTGTGTACTGTAACTCTCTGATTCTATACCCTGATTGTGTACTGTAACTCTCTGAATCTATACCCTGTTTGTGTACTGTAACTCTCTGATTCTATACCATGTTTCTGTACTGTAACTCCCTGATTCTATTCCCTGTTTGAGTACTGTAACTCTCTGATTCTATAACCTGTTTCTGTACTGTAACTCTCTGATTCTATACCCTGTTTCTGTACTGTAACTCTGATTGTATACCCTGTTTCTGTACTGTAATTCTCTGATTCTATTCCCTGTTTGTGTACTGTAACTCTCTGATTCTATACCCTGTTTCTGTACTGTAACTCCCTGATTCTATACCCTGCTTCTGTACTGTAACTCCCTAATTCTATACCCTGTTTCTGTACTGTAACTCTCTGATTCTATACCCTGTTTCTGTACTGTAACCCTGATTCTATACCCTGATTGTGTACTGTAACTCTCTGAATCTATACCCTGTTTCTGTACTGTAACTCCCTGATTCTATACCCTGTTTCTGTACTGTAACTCCCTGATTCTGTACCCTGATTCTGTACTGTAACTCCGATTCTATACCATGTTTCTGTACTGTAACTCCCTGATTCTATACCCTGTTTCTGTACTGTAACTCCCTGATTCTATACCCTGTTTCTGTAATGTAACTCCCTGATTCTATACCATGTTTCAATACTGTAACGCTCAGATTCTATAACCTGTTTCTGTACTGTAACTCTCTGATTCTATACCATGTTTCTGTACTGTAACTCCCTGATTCTATACCCTGATTGTGTACTGTAACTCTCTGAATCTATACCCTGTTTGTGTACTGTAACTCCCTGATTCTATACCCTGATTGGGTACTGTAACTCCCTGATTCTATACCCTGTTTGTGTACTGCAACTCCCTGATTCTATACCCTGTTTGTGTACTGTAACTCCCTGATTCTATACCCTGTTTGTGTACTGTAACTCCCTGATTCTATACCCTGTTTATGTACTGTAACTCCCTGATTCTATACCCTGTTTGTGTACTGTAACTCCCTGATTCTATACCCTGTTTGTGTACTGTAACACCATGATTCTATACCCTGTTTGTGTACTGTAACTCCCTGATTCTATACCGTGTTTGTGTACTGTAACTCCCTGATTCTATACCCTGTTTGTGTACTGTAACTCCCTCATTCTATACCCTGCTTGTGTACTGTAACTCTCTGATTCTCTCCCCTGTTTCTGTACTGTAACTGCCTAATTCTATACCCTGTTTCTGTACTGTAACTCCCTAATTCTATACCCTGTTTCTGCACTGTAACTCTCTGATTCTATACCCTGTTTCTGTACTGTAACTCCCTGATTCTATACCCTGATTGTGTACAGTAACTCTCTGAATCTATACACTGTTTGTGCACTGTAACTCCCTGATTCTATACCCTGTTCCTGTACTGTAACTCCCTGATTCTATACCCTGATTCTGTACTGTAACTCCCTGATTATATGCCATGTTTCTGTACTGTAACTCCCTGATTCCATACCGTGTGTCTGTACTGTAACTCCCTGATTCTATACCATGTTTCTGTACTGTAACTCCCTGATTCTATACCCTGATTGTGTACTGTAACTCTCTGAATCTATACCCTGTTTGTGTACTGTAACTCCCTGATTCTATAGCCTGATTGTGTACTGTAACTCCCTGATTCTATACCCTGTTTGTGTACTCTATACCTTGTTTGTGTACTGTAACTCCCTGATTCTATACCCTGATTGTGTACTGTAACTCCCTGATTCTACACCCTGTTCCTGTACTGGAACTCACTGATTCTATACCCTGTTTCTGTACTGTAACTCCCTGATTCCATACTCTGTTTGTGTACTGTGACTCTGATTCTTTACCCTGATTGTGTACTGTAACTCCCTGATTCTATACCCTGTTTCTGTACTGTAACTCCCTGATTCTATACCCTGTTTGTGTACTGTAACTCCCTGATTCTACACCCTGTTTCTGTACTGTAACTCCCTAATTCTATACCCTGTTTCTGTACTGTAACTCTCTGATTCTATACCCTGATTGTGTACTGTAACTCCCTGATTCTACACCCTGTTTCTGTACTGTAACTCCCTGATTCTACACCCTGTTTCTGTACTGTAACTCCCTAATTCTATACCCTGTTTCTGTACTGTAACTCTCTGATTCTATACCCTGATTGTGTACTGTAACTCCCTGATTCTACACCCTGTTTCTGTACTGTAACTCCCTAATTCTATACCCTGTTTCTGTACTGTAACTCTGATTCTATACCCTGTTTCTGTACTGTAACTCTGATTCTATACCCTGTTTGTGTACTGTAACTCCCTGATTCTATACCCTGTTTATGTACTGTAACTCCGATTCTATACCCTGTTTGTGTACTGTAACTCCCTGATTCTATACCCTGTTTGTGTACTGTAACTCCGATTCTATACCCTGTTTCTGTACTGTAACTCCTTGATTCTATACCCTGTTTGTGTACTGTAACTCTGATTCTATACCCTGTTTCTGTACTGTAACTCTGATTCTATACCCTGTTTCTGTGCTGTAACTCCCTGATTCTATACCCTGTTTCTGTACTGTAACTCCCTGATTCT
This sequence comes from Pristiophorus japonicus, assembly GCF_044704955.1. NCBI lineage: Eukaryota > Metazoa > Chordata > Chondrichthyes > Pristiophoridae > Pristiophorus > Pristiophorus japonicus. The sequence continues at coordinate 826,497 of NW_027252263.1, forward strand.
ATACCCTGTTTCTGTACTGTAACTCTCTGATTCTATACCCTGTTTCTGTACTGTAACTCTCTGATTCTATACCCTGTTTCTGTACTGTAACTCTCTGATTCTATACCCTGTTTTTTATATCCTGTTTCTGTACTATAACTCTCTGATTCTATACCCTGTTTGTGTACTGTAACTCCCTGATTCTATACCCTGATTGTGCACTGTAGCTCCCTGATTCTATACCCTGTTTCTGTACTGTAACTCCCTGATTCTATACCCTGATTCTGTACTGTAACTCCCTGATTCTATACCATGTTTCTGTACTGTAACTCCTTGATTCTATACCCTGTTTCTGTACTGTAACTCTCTGATTCTATACCCTGTTTGTGTACTGTAACTCCCTGATTCTATACCGTTTGTGTACTGTAACTCCCTGATTCTATACCCTGATTGTGTACTGTAACTCCCTGATTCTATCCCCTGTTTGTGTACTGTAACTCTGATTCTATACCCTGATTGTGTACTGTAACTCCCTGATTCTATACCATGTTTGTGTACTGTAACTCCCTGATTCTATACCCTGTTTGTGTACTGTAATTCTCTGATTCTCTCCCCTGTTTCTGTACTGTAACTCTCTGATTCTATACCCTGTTTCTGTACTGTAACTCCCTGAATCTATACTCTGTTTGTGTACTGTAACTCCCTGATTCTATACGCTGCTTCTGTACTGTAACTCCCTAATTCTATACCCTGTTTCTGTACTGTAACTCCGATTCTATACCCTGATTGTGTACTGTAACTCTCTGATTCTATACCCTGTTTCTGTACAGTAACTCCGATTCTATACCCTGATTGTGTACTGTAACTCTCTGAATCTATACCCTGTTTCTGTACTGTAACTCCCTGATTCTATACCCTGTTTCTGTACTGTAACTCCCTGATTCTATACCCTGTTTCTGTACTGTAACTCCCTGATTCTATACCCTGTTTCTGTACTGTAACTCCCTGATTCTATACCCTGTTTCTGTACTGTAACTCACTGATTCTATACCATGTTTCAATACTGTAACGCTCAGATTCTATAACCTGTTTCTGTACTGTAACTCACTGATTCTATACCATGTTTCAATACTGTAACGCTCAGATTCTATAACCTGTTTCTGTACTGTAACTCTCTGATTCTATACCATGTTTCTGTACTGTAACTCCCTGATTCTATACCCTGATTGTGTACTGTAACTCTCTGAATCTATACCCTGATTGTGTACTGTAACTCCCTGATTCTATACCCTGTTTGTGTACTGTAACTCCCTGATTCTATACCCTGTTTGTGTACTGTAACTCCCTGATTCTATACCCTGATTGTGTACTGTAACTCCCTGATTCTATACCCTGTTTGTGTACTGTAACTCCCTGATTCTATACCCTGTTTGTGTACTGTAACTCCCTGATTCTATACCCTGTATTCTGTACTGTAACTCCCTGATTCTATACCATGTATTCTGTACTGTAACTCCCTGATTCTATACCCTGTTTCTGTACTGCAACTCCCTGATTCTATACCCTGTATTCTGTACTGTAACTCCCTGATTCTATACCCTGTATTCTGTACTGTAACTCCCTGATTCTATACCATGTATTCTGTACTGTAACTCCCTGATTCTATACCCTGTTTCTGTACTGTAACTCCCTGATTCTATACCATGTATTCTGTACTGTAACTCCCTGATTCTATACCCTGTATTCTGTACTGTAACTCCCTGATTCTATGCCATGTATTCTGTACTGTAACTCCCTGATTCTATACCATGTTTCTGTACTGTAACTCCCTGATTCTATACCCTGATTGTGTACTGTAACTCTCTGAATCTATACCCTGTTTGTGTACTGTAACTCCCTGATTCTATACCCTGATTGTGTACTGTAACTCCCTGATTCTATACCCTGTTTGTGTACTGTAACTCCCTGATTCTATACCCTGTATTCTGTACTGTAACTCCCTGATTCTATACCATGTATTCTGTACTGTAACTCCCTGATTCTATACCCTGTTTCTGTACTGCAACTCCCTGATTCTATACCCTGTATTCTGTACTGTAACTCCCTGATTCTATACCCTGTATTCTGTACTGTAACTCCCTGATTCTATACCATGTATTCTGTACTGTAACTCCCTGATTCTATACCCTGTTTCTGTACTGTAACTCCCTGATTCTATACCATGTATTCTGTACTGTAACTCCCTGATTCTATACCCTGTATTCTGTACTGTAACTCCCTGATTCTATGCCATGTATTCTGTACTGTAACTCCCTGATTCTATACCATGTTTCTGTACTGTAACTCCCTGATTCTATACCCTGATTGTGTACTGTAACTCTCTGAATCTATACCCTGTTTGTGTACTGTAACTCCCTGATTCTATACCCTGATTGTGTACTGTAACTCCCTGATTCTATACCCTGTTTGTGTACTGTAACTCCCTGATTCTATACCCTGTTTGTGTACTGTAACTCCCTGATTCTATACCCTGTATTCTGTACTGTAACTCCCTGATTCTATACCCTGTATTCTGTACTGTAACTCCATGATTCTATACCCTGTTTCTGTACTGCAACTCCCTGATTCTATACCCTGTTTCTGTACTGTAACTCTGATTCTATACCGTGTTTCTGTACTGTAACTCTGATTCTATACCCTGTTTCTGTACTGTAACTCTCTGATTCTATACCATGATTCTGTACTGTAACTCCCTGATTCTATACCCTGATTGTGTACTGTAACTCTCTGAATCTATACCCTGTTTGTGTACTGTAACTCCCTGATTCTATACCATTTCTGTACTGTAACTCCCTGATTCTATACTCTGTTTGTGCACTGTAACTCCCTGATTCTATACCCTGCTTCTGTACTGTAACTCCCGAATTCTATACCCTGTCTCTGTACTGTAAAGCCCTAATTCTATACCCCGTTTCTGTACTGCAACTCTCTGATTCTATACCCTGTTTCTGTACTGTAACTCTCTGAATCTATACCCAGTTTGTGTACTGTAACTCCCTGATTCTATACCCTGTTTCTGTACTGTAACTCCCTGATTCTATACACTGATTCTGTACTGTAATTTCCTGATTCTATACCATGTTTCTGTACTGTAACTCCCTGATTCTATACCCTGTTTCTGTACTGTAACACCCTGATTCTACACCCTGTTTCTGTACTGTAACTCCCTGATTCTATACCCTGTTTCTGTAATGTAACTCCCTGATTCTATACCCTGTTTCTGTAATGTAACTCTCTGATTCTATACCGTGTTTGTGTACTGTAACTCCCTGATTCTATATCCTGTTTGTGTACTGTAACTCCCTGATTCTGTACCCTGATTGTGTACTGTAACTCCCTGATTCTATACCCTGATTGTGTACTGTAACTCTCTGATTCTATACCCTGTTTCTGTACTATAACTCCCTGATTCTATACCCTGTTTCTGTACTGTAACTCTGATTCTATTCCCTGTTTGTGTACTGTAACTCTCTGATTCTATACCCTGTTTCTGTACTGTAACTCCCTGATTCTATACCCTGTTTCTGTACTGTAACTCCCTGATTGTATACCATGCTTCTGTACTGTAACTCTCTGATTCTATACCCTTTGTGTACTGTAACTCTCTGATTCTATACCCTGATTGTGCACTGTAACTCTCTGAATCTATACCCTGTTTGTGTACTGTAACTCTCTGATTCTATACCATGTTTCTGTACTGTAACTCCCTGATTCTATACCCTGTTTGAGTACTGTAACTTTCTGATTCTATACCCTGTTTGAGTACTGTAACTCTCTGATTCTATACCCTGTTTCTGTACTGTAACTCACTGATTCTATACCATGTTTCAAGACTGTAACGCTCAGATTCTATAACCTGTTTCTGTACTGTAACTCTCTGATTCTATACCCTGTTTCTGTACTGTAACTCTGATTGTATACCCTGTTTCTGTACTGTAATTCTCTGATTCTATTCCCTGTTTGTGTACTGTAACTCCCTGATTCTATACCCTGTTTGTGTACTGCAACTCCCTGATTCTATACCCTGTTTCTGTACTGTAACTCCATGATTCTATACCCTGTTTCTGTACTGTAACTCTGATTCTATACCCTGTTTCTGTACTGGAACTCCCTGATTCTATACCCTGTTTGTGTACTGTAACTCTGATTCTATACCCTGATTGTGTACTGTAACTCCCTGATTCTATACCCTGTTTGTGTACTGTAACTCCCTGATTCTATACCCTGTTTGTGTACTGTAACTCTCTGATTCTCTCCCCTGTTTCTGTACTGTAACTCTCTGATTCTATACCCTGTTTCTGTACTGTAACTCCCAGATTCTATACCCTGTTTGTGTACTGTAACTCTCTGATTCTATACCCTGTTTCTGTACTGTAACTCCCTGATTCTATACCCTGTTTGTGTACTGTAACTCTCTGATTCTCTCCCCTGTTTCTGTACTGTAACTCTCTGATTCTATACCCTGTTTCTGTACTGTAACTCCCTGATTCTATACCCTGCTTCTGTACTGTAACTCCCTAATTCTATACCCTGTTTCTGTACTGTAACTCTCTGATTCTATACCCTGTTTCTGTACTGTAACCCTGATTCTATACCCTGATTGTGTACTGTAACTCTCTGAATCTATACCCTGTTTCTGTACTGTAACTCCCTGATTCTATACCCTGTTTCTGTACTGTAACTCCCTGATTCTGTACCCTGATTCTGTACTGTAACTCCGATTCTATACCATGTTTCTGTACTGTAACTCCCTGATTCTATACCCTGTTTCTGTACTGTAACTCCCTGATTCTATACCCTGTTTCTGTACTGTAACTCCCTGATTCTATACCATGTTTCAATACTGTAACTCTCAGATTCTATAACCTGTTTCTGTACTGTAACTCTTTGATTCTATACCATGTTTCTGTACTGTAACTCCCTGATTCTATACCCTGATTGTGTACTGCAACTCCCTGATTCTATACCCTGTTTGTGTACTGTAACTCTGATTCTATACCCTGATTGTGTACTGTAACTCCCTGATTCTATACCCTGTTTGTGTACTTTAACTCCCTGATTCTATACCCTGTTTGTGTACTTCAACTCCCTGATTCTATACCCTGTTTGTGTACTGTAACTCTGATTCTATACCCTGATTGTGTACTGTAACTCCCTGATTCTATACCCTGTTTGTGTACTGTAACTCTGATTCTATACCCTGATTGTGTACTGCAACTCCCTGATTCTATACCCTGTTTGTGTACTGTAACTATGATTCTATACCCTGATTGTGTACTGTAACTCTCTGATTCTATACCCTGTTTGTGTACTGCAACTCCCTGATTCTATACCCTGTTTGTGTACTGTAACTCTGATTCTATACCCTGATTGTGTACTGTAACTCCCTGATTCTATACCCTGATTGTGTACTGTAACTCCCTGATTCTGTATCCTGTTTGTGTACTGTAACTCCCTGATTCTATACCCTGATTGTGTACTGTAACTCCCTGATTCTATCCCCTGTTTGTGTACTGTAACTCTCTGATTCTATACCCTGTTTCTGTACTATAACTCCCTGATTCTATACCCTGTTTCTGTACTGTAACTCTGATTCTATACCCTGTTTCTGTACTGTAACTCTCTGATTCTATACCCTGTTTCTGTACTGTAACTCCCTGATTCTATACCCTGTTTCTGTACTGTAACTCCCTGATTCTATACCCTGTTTCTGTACTGTAACTCCCTGATTCTATACCCTGTTTCTGTACTGTAACTCCCTGATTCTGTACCTTGATTCTGTACTGTAACTCCGATTCTATACCATGTTTCTGTACTGTAACTCCCTGATTCTATACCCTGTTTCTGTACTGTAACTCCCTGATTCTATACCCTGTTTCTGTACTGTAACTCCCTGATTCTATACCATGTTTCAATACTGTAACTCTCAGATTCTATAACCTGTTTCTGTACTGTAACTCTCTGATTCTATACCATGTTTCTGTACTGTAACTCCCTGATTCTATACCCTGATTGTGTACTGCAACTCCCTGATTCTATACCCTGTTTGTGTACTGTAACTCTGATTCTATACCCTGATTGTGTACTGTAATTCCCTGATTCTATACCCTGTTTGTGTACTTTAACTCCCTGATTCTATACCCTGTTTGTGTACTGTAACTCTGATTCTATACCCTGATTGTGTACTGTAACTCCCTGATTCTATACCCTGTTTGTGTACTGTAACTCTGATTCTATACCCTGATTGTGTACGGCAACTGCCTGATTCTATACCCTGTTTGTGTACTGTAACTATGATTCTATACCCTGATTGTGTACTGTAACTCTCTGATTCTATACCCTGTTTGTGTACTGCAACTCCCTGATTCTATACCCTGTTTGTGTACTGTAACTCTGATTCTATACCCTGATTGTGTACTGTAACTCCCTGATTCTATACCCTGTTTGTGTACTTTAACTCCCTGATTCTATACCCTGTTTGTGTACTGTAACTCCCTGATTCTATACCCTGTTTGTGTACTGTAACTCCCTGATTCTATACCCTGTTTGTGTACTGTAACTCCCTGACTCTATACCCTGTTTATGTACTGTAACTCCCTGATTCTATACCCTGTTTGTGTACTGTAACTCCCTGATTCTATACCCTGTTTGTGTACTGTAACTCTCTGATTCTCTCCCCTGTTTCTGTACTGTAACTCTCTGATTCTATACCCTGTTTCTGTACTGTAACACCCTGATTCTATACCCTGTTTGTGTACTGTAACTCCCTGATTCTATACGCTGCTTCTGTACTGTAACTCCCTAATTCTATACCCTGTTTCTGTACTGTAACTCTCTGATTCTATACCCTGTTTCTGTACAGTAACTCCGATTCTATACCCTGATTGTGTACTGTAACTCTCTGAATCTATACCCTGTTTCTGTACTGTAACTCCCTGATTCTATACCCTGTTTCTGTACTGTAACTCCCTGATTCTATACCCTGTTTCTGTACTGTAACTCCCTGATTCTATACCCTGTTTCTGTACTGTAACTCCCTGATTCTATACCCTGTTTCTGTACTGTAACTCACTGATTCTATACCATGTTTCAATACTGTAACGCTCAGATTCTATAACCTGTTTCTGTACTGTAACTCTCTGATTCTATACCATGTTTCTGTACTGTAACTCCCTGATTCTATACCCTGATTGTGTACTGTAACTCTCTGAATCTATACCCTGTTTGTGTACTGTAACTCCCTGATTCTATACCCTGATTGTGTACTGTAACTCCCTGATTCTATACCCTGTTTGTGTACTGTAACTCCCTGATTCTATACCCTGTTTGTGTACTGTAACTCCCTGATTCTATACCCTGATTGTGTACTGTAACTCCCTGATTCTATACCCTGTATTCTGTACTGTAACTCCCTGATTCTATACCCTGTTTCTGTACTGCAACTCCCTGATTCTATACCCTGTTTCTGTACTGTAACTCTGATTCTATACCGTGTTTCTGTACTGTAACTCTGATTCTATACCCTGTTTCTGTACTGTAACTCTCTGATTCTATACCCTGTTTCTGTACTGTAACTCCATGATTCTATACCCTGTTTCTGTACTGTAACTCTCTGATTCTATACTCTGTTTCTGTACTGTAACTCTCTGATTCTATACCCTGTTTCTGTACTGTAACTCTCTGATTCTATACCCTGTTTTTTATATCCTGTTTCTGTACTATAACTCTCTGATTCTATACCCTGTTTGTGTACTGTAACTCCCTGATTCTATACCCTGATTGTGCACTGTAGCTCCCTGATTCTATACCCTGTTTGTGTACTGTAACTCCCTGATTCTATACCCTGATTGTGCACTGTAGCTCCCTGATTCTATACTCTGATTCTGTACTGTAACTCCCTGATTCTACACCCTGTTTCTGTACTGTAACTCTCTGATTCTATACCCTGTTTCTGTACTGTAACTCTGATTCTATACCCTGTTTCTGTACTGTAACTCCCTGATTCTATACCCTGTTTCTGTAATGTAACTCCCTGATTCTATACCCTGTTTCTGTACTGTAACTCTCTGATTCTATACCCTGATTGTGTACTGTAACGCCCTGATTCTATCCCCTGTTTGTGTACTGTAACTCTCTGATTCTATACTCTGTTTGTGTACTGTAACTCCCTGATTCTATACCGTTTGTGTACTGTAACTCCCTGATTCTATACCCTGATTGTGTACTGTAACTCCCTGATTCTATCCCCTGTTTGTGTACTGTAACTCTGATTCTATACCCTGATTGTGAACTGTAACTCCCTGATTCTATACCATGTTTGTGTACTGTAACTCCCTGATTCTATACCCTGTTTGTGTACTGTAACTCTCTGATTCTCTCCCCTGTTTCTGTACTGTAACTCTCTGATTCTATACCCTGTTTCTGTACTGTAACTCCCTGATTCTATACCCTGTTTGTGTACTGTAACTCCCTGATTCTATACGCTGCTTCTGTACTGTAACTCCCTAATTCTATACCCTGTTTCTGTACTGTAACTCTCTGATTCTATACCCTGTTTCTGTACAGTAACTCCGATTCTATACCCTGATTGTGTACTGTAACTCTCTGAATCTATACCCTGTTTCTGTACTGTAACTCCCTGATTCTATACCCTGTTTCTGTACTGTAACTCCCTGATTCTATACCCTGTTTATGTACTGTAACTCCCTGATTCTATACCCTGTTTGTGTACTGTAACTCCCTGATTCTATACCCTGTTTGTGTACTGTAACTCTCTGATTCTCTCCCCTGTTTCTGTACTGTAACTCTCTGATTCTATACCCTGTTTCTGTACTGTAACACCCTGATTCTATACCCTGTTTGTGTACTGTAACTCCCTGATTCTATACGCTGCTTCTGTACTGTAACTCCCTAATTCTATACCCTGTTTCTGTACTGTAACTCTCTGATTCTATACCCTGTTTCTGTACAGTAACTCCGATTCTATACCCTGATTGTGTACTGTAACTCTCTGAATCTATACCCTGTTTCTGTACTGTAACTCCCTGATTCTATACCCTGTTTCTGTACTGTAACTCCCTGATTCTATACCCTGTTTCTGTACTGTAACTCCCTGATTCTATACCCTGTTTCTGTACTGTAACTCCCTGATTCTATACCCTGTTTCTGTACTGTAACTCACTGATTCTATACCATGTTTCAATACTGTAACGCTCAGATTCTATAACCTGTTTCTGTACTGTAACTCTCTGATTCTATACCATGTTTCTGTACTGTAACTCCCTGATTCTATACCCTGATTGTGTACTGTAACTCTCTGAATCTATACCCTGTTTGTGTACTGTAACTCCCTGATTCTATACCCTGATTGTGTACTGTAACTCCCTGATTCTATACCCTGTTTGTGTACTGTAACTCCCTGATTCTATACCCTGTTTGTGTACTGTAACTCCCTGATTCTATACCCTGATTGTGTACTGTAACTCCCTGATTCTATACCCTGTATTCTGTACTGTAACTCCCTGATTCTATACCCTGTTTCTGTACTGCAACTCCCTGATTCTATACCCTGTTTCTGTACTGTAACTCTGATTCTATACCGTGTTTCTGTACTGTAACTCTGATTCTATACCCTGTTTCTGTACTGTAACTCTCTGATTCTATACCCTGTTTCTGTACTGTAACTCCCTGATTCTATACCCTGTTTCTGTACTGTAACTCTCTGATTCTATACTCTGTTTCTGTACTGTAACTCTCTGATTCTATACCCTGTTTCTGTACTGTAACTCTCTGATTCTATACCCTGTTTTTTATATCCTGTTTCTGTACTATAACTCTCTGATTCTATACCCTGTTTGTGTACTGTAACTCCCTGATTCTATACCCTGATTGTGCACTGTAGCTCCCTGATTCTATACCCTGTTTGTGTACTGTAACTCCCTGATTCTATACCCTGATTGTGCACTGTAGCTCCCTGATTCTATACTCTGATTCTGTACTGTAACTCCCTGATTCTACACCCTGTTTCTGTACTGTAACTCTCTGATTCTATACCCTGTTTCTGTACTGTAACTCTGATTCTATACCCTGTTTCTGTACTGTAACTCCCTGATTCTATACCCTGTTTCTGTAATGTAACTCCCTGATTCTATACCCTGTTTCTGTACTGTAACTCTCTGATTCTATACTCTGTTTGTGTACTGTAACTCCCTGATTCTATACCGTTTGTGTACTGTAACTCCCTGATTCTATACCCTGATTGTGTACTGTAACTCCCTGATTCTATCCCCTGTTTGTGTACTGTAACTCTGATTCTATACCCTGATTGTGAACTGTAACTCCCTGATTCTATACCATGTTTGTGTACTGTAACTCCCTGATTCTATACCCTGTTTGTGTACTGTAACTCTCTGATTCTCTCCCCTGTTTCTGTACTGTAACTCTCTGATTCTATACCCTGTTTCTGTACTGTAACTCCCTGATTCTATACCCTGTTTGTGTACTGTAACTCCCTGATTCTATACGCTGCTTCTGTACTGTAACTCCCTAATTCTATACCCTGTTTCTGTACTGTAACTCTCTGATTCTATACCCTGTTTCTGTACAGTAACTCCGATTCTATACCCTGATTGTGTACTGTAACTCTCTGAATCTATACCCTGTTTCTGTACTGTAACTCCCTGATTCTATACCCTGTTTCTGTACTGTAACTCCCTGATTCTATACCCTGTTTCTGTACTGTAACTCTCTGATTCTATACCCTGTTTCTGTACTGTAACTCCCTGATTCTATACCCTGTTTCTGTACTGTAACTCACTGATTCTATACCATGTTTCAATACTGTAACGCTCAGATTCTATAACCTGTTTCTGTACTGTAACTCACTGATTCTATACCATGTTTCAATACTGTAACGCTCAGATTCTATAACCTGTTTCTGTACTGTAACTCTGATTCTATACCATGTTTCTGTACTGTAACTCCCTGATTCTATACCCTGATTGTGTACTGTAACTCTCTGAATCTATACCCTGTTTGTGTACTGTAACTCCCTGATTCTATACCCTGATTGTGTACTGTAACTCCCTGATTCTATACCCTGTTTGTGTACTGTAACTCCCTGATTCTATACCCTGTTTGTGTACTGTAACTCCATGATTCTATACCCTGATTGTGTACTGTAACTCCCTGATTCTATACCCTGTATTCTGTACTGTAACTCCCTGATTCTATACCCTGTTTCTGTACTGCAACTCCCTGATTCTATACCCTGTTTCTGTACTGTAACTCTGATTCTATACCGTGTTTCTGTACTGTAACTCTGATTCTATACCCTGTTTCTGTACTGTAACTCTCTGATTCTATACCATGATTCTGTACTGTAACTCCCTGATTCTATACCCTGATTGTGTACTGTAACTCTCTGAATCTATACCCTGTTTGTGTACTGTAACTCCCTGATTCTATACCATTTCTGTACTGTAACTCCCTGATTCTATACTCTGTTTGTGCACTGTAACTCCCTGATTCTATACCCTGCTTCTGTACTGTAACTCCCGAATTCTATACACTGTTTCTGTGCTGTAATTCCCTGATTCTATACCATGTTTCTGTACTGTAACTCCCTGATTCTATACCCTGTTTCTGTACTGTAACACCCTGATTCTACACCCTGTTTCTGTAGTGTAACTCCCTGATTCTATACCCTGTTTCTGTAATGTAACTCCCTGATTCTATACCCTGTTTCTGTACTGTAACTCTCTGATTCTATACCGTGTTTGTGTACTGTAACTCTGATTCTATACCCTGATTGTGCACTGTAACTCCCTGATTCTATACCCTGTTTGTGTACTGTAACTCCCTGATTCTATACCCTGTTTGTGTACTGTAACTCTCTGATTCTCTCCCCTGTTTCTGTACTGTAACTCTCTGATTCTATACCTTGTTTCTGTACTGTAACTCCCTGATTCTATACCCTGTTTGTGTACTGTAACTCCCTGATTCTATACCCTGCTTCTGTACTGTAACTCCCTAATTCTATACCCTGTTTCTGTACTGTAACTCTCTGATTCTATACCCTGTTTCTGTACTGTAACTCCGATTCTATACCCTGATTGTGTACTGTAACTCTCTGAATCTATACCCTGTTTCTGTACTGTAACTCCCTGATTCTATACCCTGTTTCTGTACTGTAACTCCCTGATTCTATACCCTGTTTCTGTACTGTATCTCTCTGATTCTATACCCTGTTTCTGTACTGTAACTCCCTGATTCTATACCCTGTTTCTGTACTGTAACTCACTGATTCTATACCATGTTTCAATACTGTAACGCTCAGATTCTATAACCTGTTTCTGTACTGTAACTCACTGATTCTACACCATGTTTCAATACTGTAACGCTCAGATTCTATAACCTATTTCTGTACTGTAACTCTCTGATTCTATACCATGTTTCTGTACTGTAACTCCCCGATTCTATACCCTGATTGTGTACAGTAACTCTCTGAATCTATACCCTGTTTGTGTACTGTAACTCCCTGATTCTATACCCTGATTGTGTACTGTAACTCCCTGATTCTATACCCTGTTTGTGTACTGTAACTCCCTGATTCTATACCCTGTTTGTGTACTGTAACTCCATGATTCTATACCCTGATTGTGTACTGTAACTCCCTGATTCTGTACCCTGTTTGTGTACTGTAACTCTGATTCTATACCCTGATTGTGTACTGTAACTCCCTGATTCTACACCCTGTATTCTGTACTGTAACTCCCTGATTCTATACCCTGTTTCTGTACTGCAACTCCCTGATTCTATACCCTGTTTCTGTACTGTAACTCTGATTCTATACCGTGTTTCTGTACTGTAACTCTGATTCTATACCCTGTTTCTGTACTGTAACTCTCTGATTCTATACCATGTTTCTGTACTGTAACTCCCTGATTCTATACCCTGATTGTGTACTGTAACTCTCTGAATCTATACCCTGTTTGTGTACTGTAACTCCCTGATTCTATACCATTTCTGCACTGTAACTCCATGATTCTATACTCTGTTTGTGCACTGTAACTCCCTGATTCTATACCCTGCTTCTGTACTGTAACTCCCGAATTCTATACCCTGTTTCTGTACTGTAACTCTCTGATTCTATACCCTGTTTCTGTACTGTAACTCTCTGATTCTATACTGTTTCTGTACTGTAACTCTCTGAATCTATACCCTGTTTGTGTACTGTAACTCCCTGATTCTATACCCTGTTTCTATACTGTAACTCCCTGATTCTATACACTGATTCTGTACTGTAATTCCCTGATTCTATACCATGTTTCTGTACTGTAACTCCCTGATTCTATACCCTGTTTCTGTACTGTAACTCCCTGATTCTACACCCTGTTTCTGTACTGTAACTCCCTGATTCTATACCCTGTTTCTGTAATGTAACTCCCTGATTCTATACCCTGTTTCTGTACTGTAACTCCGATTCTATACCCTGATTGTGTACTGTAACTCTCTGATTCTATACCCTGTTTCTGTACTGTAACTCTCTGATTCTATACCCTGTTTCTGTACTGTAACTCCCTGATTCTATCCCCTGTTTGTGTACTGTAACTCTCTGATTCTATACCCTGATTGTGTACTGTAACTCCCTGATTCTATACCCTGTTTGTGTACTGTAACTCTGATTCTATACCCTGATTGTGTACTGTAACTCCCTGATTCTATACCCTGTTTGTGTACTGTAACTCCCTGATTCTATACCCTGTTTGTGTACTGTAACTCTCTGATTCTCTCCCCTGTTTCTGCACTGTAACTCTCTGATTCTATACCCTGTTTCTGTACTGTAACTCCCTGATTCTATACCCTGTTTGTGTACTGTAACTCCCTGATTCTATACCCTGCTTCTGTACTGTAACTCCCTAATTCTATGCCCTGTTTCTGTACTGTAACTCTGATTCTATACCCTGTTTCTGTACTGTAACTCCGATTCTATACCCTGATTGTGTACTGTAACTCTCTGAATCTATACCCTGTTTCTGTACTGTAACTCCCTGATTCTATACCCTGTTTCTGTACTGTATCTCTCTGATTCTATACCCTGTTTCTGTACTGTAACTCCCTGATTCTATACCATGTTTCAATACTGTAACGCTCAGATTCTATAACCTGTTTCTGTACTGTAACTCACTGATTCTACACCATGTTTCAATACTGTAACGCTCAGATTCTATAACCTGTTTCTGTACTGTAACTCTCTGATTCTATACCATGTTTCTGTACTGTAACTCCCTGATTCTATACCCTGATTGTGTACAGTAACTCTCTGAATCTATACCCTGTTTGTGTACTGTAACTCCCTGATTCTATACCCTGATTGTGTACTGTAACTCCTTGATTCTATACCCTGTTTGTGTGCTGTAACTCCCTGATTCTATACCCTGTTTGTGTACTGTAACTCCATGATTCTATACCCTGATTGTGTACTGTAACTCCCTGATTCTGTACCCTGTTTGTGTACTGTAACTCTGATTCTATACCCTGATTGTGTACTGTAACTCCCTGATTCTATACCCTGTATTCTGTACTGTAACTCCCTGATTCTATACCCTGTTTCTGTACTGCAACTCCCTGATTCTATACCCTGTTTCTGTACTGTAACTCTGATTCTATACCGTGTTTCTGTACTGTAACTCTGATTCTATACCCTGTTTCTGTACTGTAACTCTCTGATTCTATACCATGTTTCTGTACTGTAACTCCCTGATTCTATACCCTGATTGTGTACTGTAACTCTCTGAATCTATACCCTGTTTGTGTACTGTAACTCCCTGATTCTATACCATTTCTGCACTGTAACTCCATGATTCTATACTCTGTGCACTGTAACTCCCTGATTCTATACCCTGCTTCTGTACTGTAACTCCCGAATTCTATACCCTGTTTCTGTACTGTAACTCTCTGATTCTATACCCTGTTTCTGTACTGTAACTCTCTGATTCTATACTGTTTCTGTACTGTAACTCTCTGAATCTATACCCTGTTTGTGTACTGTAACTCCGATTCTATACCCTGTTTCTATACTGTAACTCCCTGATTCTATACACTGATTCTGTACTGTAATTCCCTGATTCTACACCATGTTTCTGTACTGTAACTCCCTGATTCTATACCCTGTTTCTGTACTGTAACTCCCTGATTCTACACCCTGTTTCTGTACTGTAACTCCCTGATTCTATACCCTGTTTCTGTAATGTAACTCCCTGATTCTATACCCTGTTTCTGTACTGTAACTCTCTGATTCTATACCGTGTTTGTGTACTGTAACTCCCTGATTCTATACCCTGTTTGTGTACTGTAACTCCCTGATTCTATACCCTGATTGTGTACTGTAACTCCCTGATTCTATCCCCTATTTGTGTACTGTCACTCTCTGATTCTATACCCTGATTGTGTACTGTAACTCCCTGATTCTATACCGTGTTTGTGTACTGTAACTCTGATTCTATACCCTGATTGTGTACTGTAACTCCCTGATTCTATACCCTGTTTGTGTACTGTAACTCCCTGATTCTATACCCTGTTTGTGTACTGTAACTCTCTGATTCTCTCCCCTGTTTCTGTACTGTAACTCCGATTCTATACCCTGATTGTGTACTGTAACTCTCTGATTCTATACCCTGTTTCTGTACTGTAACTCTCTGATTCTATACCCTGTTTCTGTACTGTAACTCTCTGAATCTATACCCTGTTTCTGTACTGTAACTCCCTGATTCTATACCCTGTTTCTGTACTGTAACTCCCTGATTCTATACCCTGATTCTGTACTGTAACTCCGATTCTATACCATGTTTCTGTACTGTAACTCCCTGTTTCTGTACTGTAACTCCCTGATTCTATACCCTGTTTCTGTACTGTAACTCCCTGATTCTACACCCTGTTTCTGTAATGTAACTCCCTAATTCTATACACTGTTTCTGTACTGTAACTCCCTAATTCTATACCCTGTTTCTGTACTGTAACTCTCTGATTCTATACCCTTTTCTGTACTGTAACTCCCTGATTCTATACCCTGATTGTGTACTGTAACTCTCTGAATCTATACCCTGTTTGTGTACTGTAACTCCATGAATCGATACCCTGTTTCTGTACTGTAACTCCCTGATTCTATACACTGATTCTGTACTGTAACTCCCTGATTCTATACCATGTTTCTGTACTGTAACTCCCTGATTCTATAACCTGTTTGTGTACTGTAACTCCCTGATTCTATACCCTGATTGTGTACTGTAACTCCCTGATTCTATACCCTGTTTGTGTACTGTAACTCCCTGATTCTATACCATTTCTGTACTGTAACTCCCTGATTCTATACTCTGTTTGTGCACTGTAACTCCCTGATTCTATACCCTGCTTCTGTACTGTAACTCCTGAATTCTATACCCTGTTTCTGTACTGTAACGCCCTAATTCTATACCCTGTTTCTGTACTGTAACTCTCTGATTCTATACCCTGTTTCTGTACTGTAACTCTCTGAATCTATACCCTGTTTGTGTACTGTAACTCCCTGATTCTATACCCTGTTTCTGTACTGTAACTCCCTGATTCTATACACTGATTCTGTACTGTAATTCCCTGATTCTATACCATGTTTCTGTACTGTAACTCACTGATTCTATACCCTGTTTCTGTACTGTAACACCCTGATTCTACACCCTGTTTCTGTACTGTAACTCCCTGATTCTATACCCTGTTTCTGTAATGTAACTCCCTGATTCTATACCCTGTTTCTGTACTGTAACTCTCTGATTCTATACCGTGTTTGTGTACTGTAACTCCCTGATTCTATACCCTGTTTGTGTACTGTAACTCCCTGATTCTATACCCTGATTGTGTACTGTAACTCCCTGATTCTATCCCCTGTTTGTGTACTGTAACTCTCTGATTCTATACCCTGATTGTGTACTGTAACTCCCTGATTCTATAACCTGTTTGTGTACTGTAACTCTGATTCTATACCCTGATTGTGTACTGTAACTCCCTGATTCTATACCCTGTTTGTGTACTGTAACTCCCTGATTCTATACCCTGTTTGTGTACTGTAACTCTCTGATTCTCTCCCCTGTTTCTGTACTGTAACTCTCTGATTCTATACCCTGTTTCTGTACTGTAACTCCCTGATTCTATACCCTGTTTGTGTACTGTAACTCCCTGATTCTCTCCCCTGCTTCTGTACTGTAACTCCCTAATTCTATACCCTGTTTCTGTACTGTAACTCTCTGATTCTATACCCTGTTTCTGTACTGTAACTCCGATTCTATACCCTGATTGTGTACTGTAACTCTCTGAATCTATACCCTGTTTCTGTACTGTAACTCCCTGATTCTGTACCCTGTTTCTGTACTGTAACTCCCTGATTCTATACCCTGTTTCTGTACTGTAACTCTCTGATTCTATACCCTGTTTCTGTACTGTAACTCCCTGATTCTATACCCTGTTTCTGCACTGTAACTCACTGATTCTATACCATGTTTCAATACTGTAACGCTCAGATTCTATAACCTGATTCTGTACTGTAACTCACTGATTCTATACCATGTTTCAATACTGTAACGCTCAGATTCTATAACCTGTTTCTGTACTGTAACTCTCTGATTCTATACCATGTTTCTGTACTGTAACTCCCTGATTCTATACCGATTGTGTACTGTAACTCTCTGAATCTATACCCTGTTTGTGTACTGTAACTCCCTGATTCGATACCCTGATTGTGTACTGTAACTCCCTGATTCTATACCCTGTTTGTGTACTGTAACTCCTGATTCTATACCCTGTTTGTGTACTGTAACTCCATGATTCTATACCCTGATTGTGACACTCTAACTCCCTGATTCTATACCCTGTTTGTGTACTGTAACTCTGATTCTATACCCTGATTGTGCACTGTAACTCCCTGATTCTATACCCTGCTTCTGTACTGTAACTCCCGAATTCTATACCCTGTTTCTGTACTGTAACTCTCTGATTCTATACCCTGTTTCTGTACTGTAACTCTCTGATTCTATACTGTTTCTGTACTGTAACTCTCTGAATCTATACCCTGTTTGTGTACTGTAACTCCCTGATTCTATACCCTGTTTCTATACTGTAACTCCCTGATTCTATACACTGATTCTGTACTGTAATTCCCTGATTCTACACCATGTTTCTGTACTGTAACTCCCTGATTCTATACCCTGTTTCTGTACTGTAACTCCCTGATTCTACACCCTGTTTCTGTACTGTAACTCCCTGATTCTATACCCTGTTTCTGTAATGTAACTCCCTGATTCTATACCCTGTTTCTGTACTGTAACTCTCTGATTCTATACCGTGTTTGTGTACTGTAACTCCCTGATTCTATACCCTGTTTGTGTACTGTAACTCCCTGATTCTATACCCTGATTGTGTACTGTAACTCCCTGATTCTATCCCCTATTTGTGTACTGTCACTCTCTGATTCTATACCCTGATTGTGTACTGTAACTCCCTGATTCTATACCGTGTTTGTGTACTGTAACTCTGATTCTATACCCTGATTGTGTACTGTAACTCCCTGATTCTATACCCTGTTTGTGTACTGTAACTCCCTGATTCTATACCCTGTTTGTGTACTGTAACTCTCTGATTCTCTCCCCTGTTTCTGTACTGTAACTCCGATTCTATACCCTGATTGTGTACTGTAACTCTCTGATTCTATACCCTGTTTCTGTACTGTAACTCTCTGATTCTATACCCTGTTTCTGTACTGTAACTCTCTGAATCTATACCCTGTTTCTGTACTGTAACTCCCTGATTCTATACCCTGTTTCTGTACTGTAACTCCCTGATTCTATACCCTGATTCTGTACTGTAACTCCGATTCTATACCATGTTTCTGTACTGTAACTCCCTGTTTCTGTACTGTAACTCCCTGATTCTATACCCTGTTTCTGTACTGTAACTCCCTGATTCTACACCCTGTTTCTGTAATGTAACTCCCTAATTCTATACACTGTTTCTGTACTGTAACTCCCTAATTCTATACCCTGTTTCTGTACTGTAACTCTCTGATTCTATACCCTTTTCTGTACTGTAACTCCCTGATTCTATACCCTGATTGTGTACTGTAACTCTCTGAATCTATACCCTGTTTGTGTACTGTAACTCCATGAATCGATACCCTGTTTCTGTACTGTAACTCCCTGATTCTATACACTGATTCTGTACTGTAACTCCCTGATTCTATACCATGTTTCTGTACTGTAACTCCCTGATTCTATAACCTGTTTGTGTACTGTAACTCCCTGATTCTATACCCTGATTGTGTACTGTAACTCCCTGATTCTATACCCTGTTTGTGTACTGTAACTCCCTGATTCTATACCATTTCTGTACTGTAACTCCCTGATTCTATACTCTGTTTGTGCACTGTAACTCCCTGATTCTATACCCTGCTTCTGTACTGTAACTCCTGAATTCTATACCCTGTTTCTGTACTGTAACGCCCTAATTCTATACCCTGTTTCTGTACTGTAACTCTCTGATTCTATACCCTGTTTCTGTACTGTAACTCTCTGAATCTATACCCTGTTTGTGTACTGTAACTCCCTGATTCTATACCCTGTTTCTGTACTGTAACTCCCTGATTCTATACACTGATTCTGTACTGTAATTCCCTGATTCTATACCATGTTTCTGTACTGTAACTCACTGATTCTATACCCTGTTTCTGTACTGTAACACCCTGATTCTACACCCTGTTTCTGTACTGTAACTCCCTGATTCTATACCCTGTTTCTGTAATGTAACTCCCTGATTCTATACCCTGTTTCTGTACTGTAACTCTCTGATTCTATACCGTGTTTGTGTACTGTAACTCCCTGATTCTATACCCTGTTTGTGTACTGTAACTCCCTGATTCTATACCCTGATTGTGTACTGTAACTCCCTGATTCTATCCCCTGTTTGTGTACTGTAACTCTCTGATTCTATACCCTGATTGTGTACTGTAACTCCCTGATTCTATAACCTGTTTGTGTACTGTAACTCTGATTCTATACCCTGATTGTGTACTGTAACTCCCTGATTCTATACCCTGTTTGTGTACTGTAACTCCCTGATTCTATACCCTGTTTGTGTACTGTAACTCTCTGATTCTCTCCCCTGTTTCTGTACTGTAACTCTCTGATTCTATACCCTGTTTCTGTACTGTAACTCCCTGATTCTATACCCTGTTTGTGTACTGTAACTCCCTGATTCTCTCCCCTGCTTCTGTACTGTAACTCCCTAATTCTATACCCTGTTTCTGTACTGTAACTCTCTGATTCTATACCCTGTTTCTGTACTGTAACTCCGATTCTATACCCTGATTGTGTACTGTAACTCTCTGAATCTATACCCTGTTTCTGTACTGTAACTCCCTGATTCTGTACCCTGTTTCTATACTGTAACTCCCTGATTCTATACCCTGTTTCTGTACTGTAACTCTCTGATTCTATACCCTGTTTCTGTACTGTAACTCCCTGATTCTATACCCTGTTTCTGCACTGTAACTCACTGATTCTATACCATGTTTCAATACTGTAACGCTCAGATTCTATAACCTGATTCTGTACTGTAACTCACTGATTCTATACCATGTTTCAATACTGTAACGCTCAGATTCTATAACCTGTTTCTGTACTGTAACTCTCTGATTCTATACCATGTTTCTGTACTGTAACTCCCTGATTCTATACCGATTGTGTACTGTAACTCTCTGAATCTATACCCTGTTTGTGTACTGTAACTCCCTGATTCGATACCCTGATTGTGTACTGTAACTCCCTGATTCTATACCCTGTTTGTGTACTGTAACTCCTGATTCTATACCCTGTTTGTGTACTGTAACTCCATGATTCTATACCCTGATTGTGACACTCTAACTCCCTGATTCTATACCCTGTTTGTGTACTGTAACTCTGATTCTATACCCTGATTGTGCACTGTAACTCCCTGATTCTATACCCTGTTTCTGTACTGTAACTCTGATTCTATACCGTGTTTCTGTACTGTAACTCTGATTCTATACCCTGTTTCTGTACTGTAACTCTCTGATTCTATACCATGTTTCTGTACTGTAACTCCGATTCTATACCCTGATTGTGTACTGTAACTCTCTGAATCTATACCCTGTTTCTGTACTGTAACTCCGATTCTATACCCTGATTGTGTACTGTAACTCTCTGAATCTATACCCTGTTTGTGTACTGTAACTCCCTGATTCTATACCATTTCTGCACTGTAACTCCCTGATTTTATACTCTGTGCACTGTAACTCCCTGATTCTATACCCTGCTTCTGTACTGTAACTCCCGAATTCTATACCCTGTTTCTGTACTGTAACGCCCTAATTCTACACCCTGTTTCTGTACTGTAACTCTCTGAATCTATACCCTGTTTGTGTACTGTAACTCTCTGATTCTATACCATTTCTGCACTGTAACTCCCTGATTCTATACTCTGTTTCTGTACTGTAACTCCCTGATTCTATACCCTGCTTCTGCACTGTAACTCCATGATTCTATACTCTGTTTGTGCACTGTAACTCCCTGATTCTATACCTTGCTTCTGCACTGTAACTCCATGATTCTATACTCTGTTTGTGCACTGTAACTCCCTGATTCTATACCCTGCTTCTGTACTGTAACTCCCGAATTCTATACCCTGTTTCTGTACTGTAACTCTCTGATTCTATACCCTGTTTCTGTACTGTAACTCTCTGATTCTATACTGTTTCTGTACTGTAACTCTCTGAATCTATACCCTGTTTGTGTACTGTAACTCCCTGATTCTATACCCTGTTTCTGTACTGTAACTCCCTGATTCTATACACTGATTCTGTACTGTAATTCCCTGATTCTATACCATGTTTCTGTACTGTAACTCCCTGATTCTATACCCTGTTTCTGTACTGTAACTCCCTGATTCTACACCCTGTTTCTGCACTGTAACTCCCTGATTCTATACCCTGTTTCTGTAATGTAACTCCCTGATTCTATACCCAGTTTCTGTACTGTAACTCTCTGATTCTATACCGTGTTTGTGTACTGTAACTCCCTGATTCTATACCCTGTTTGTGTACTGTAACTCCCTGATTCTATCCCCTGTTTGTGTACTGTAACTCCCTGATTCTATACCCTGTTTGTGTACTGTAACTCCCTGATTCTATACCCTGTTTGTGTACTGTAACTCTCTGATTCTCTCCCCTGTTTCTGTACTGTAACTCTCTGATTCTATACCCTGTTTCTGTACTGTAACTCCCTGATTCTATACCCTGTTTGTGTACTGTAACTCCCTGATTCTATACCCTGCTTCTGTACTGTAACTCCCTAATTCTATACCCTGTTTCTGTACTGTAACTCTCTGATTCTATACCCTGTTTCTGTACTGTAACTCCGATTCTATACCCTGATTGTGTACTGTAACTCTCTGAATCTATACCCTGTTTCTGTACTGTAACTCCCTGATTCTATACCCTGTTTCTGTACTGTAACTCCCTGATTCTATACCCTGATTCTGTACTGTAACTCCGATTCTGTACCATGTTTCTGTACTGTAACTCCCTGTTTCTGTACTGTAACTCCCTGATTCTATACCCTGTTTCTGTACTGTAACTCCCTGATTCTACACCCTGTTTCTGTAATGTAACTCCCTGATTCTATACCCTGTTTCTGTACTGTAACTCTGATTCTATACCGTGTTTCTGTACTGTAACTCTGATTCTATACCCTGTTTCTGTACTGTAACTCTCTGATTCTATACCATGTTTCTGTACTGTAACTCCCTGATTCTATACCCTGATTGTGTACTGTAACTCTCTGAATCTATACCCTGTTTGTGTACTGTAACTCCTTGATTCTATACCGTTTCTGTACTGTAACTCCCTGATTCTATACCCTGTTTGTGTACTGTAACTCCCTGATTCTATACCCTGCTTCTGTACTGTAACTCCCTAATTCTATACACTGTTTCTGTACTGTAACTCCCTAATTCTATACCCTGTTTCTGTACTGTAACTCTCTGATTCTATACCCTTTTCTGTACTGTAACTCCCTGATTCTATACCCTGATTGTGTACTGTAACTCTCTGAATCTATACCCTGTTTGTGTACTGTAACTCCATGAATCTATACCCTGTTTCTGTACTGTAACACCCTGATTCTACACCCTGTTTCTGTACTGTAACTCCCTGATTCTATACCCTGTTTCTGTAATGTAACTCCCTGATTCTATACCCTGTTTCTGTAATGTAACTCTCTGATTCTATACCGTGTTTGTGTACTGTAACTCCCTGATTCTATACCCTGTTTGTGTACTGTAACTCCCTGATTCTATCCCCTGTTTGTGTACTGTAACTCCCTGATTCTATACCCTGTTTGTGTACTGTAACTCCCTGATTCTATACCCTGTTTGTGTACTGTAACTCTCTGATTCTCTCCCCTGTTTCTGTACTGTAACTCTCTGATTCTATACCCTGTTTCTGTACTGTAACTCCCTGATTCTATACCCTGTTTGTGTACTGTAACTCCCTGATTCTATACCCTGCTTCTGTACTGTAACTCCCTAATTCTATACCCTGTTTCTGTACTGTAACTCTCTGATTCTATACCCTGTTTCTGTACTGTAACTCCGATTCTATACCCTGATTGTGTACTGTAACTCTCTGAATCTATACCCTGTTTCTGTACTGTAACTCCCTGATTCTATACCCTGTTTCTGTACTGTAACTCCCTGATTCTATACCCTGATTCTGTACTGTAACTCCGATTCTATACCAGGTTTCTGTACTGTAACTCCCTGTTTCTGTACTGTAACTCCCTGATTCTATACCCTGTTTCTGTACTGTAACTCCCTGATTCTACACCCTGTTTCTGTAATGTAACTCCCTGATTCTATACCCTGTTTCTGTACTGTAACTCTGATTCTATACCGTGTTTCTGTACTGTAACTCTGATTCTATACCCTGTTTCTGTACTGTAACTCTCTGATTCTATACCATGTTTCTGTACTGTAACTCCCTGATTCTATACCCTGATTGTGTACTGTAACTCTCTGAATCTATACCCTGTTTGTGTACTGTAACTCCTTGATTCTATACCGTTTCTGTACTGTAACTCCCTGATTCTATACCCTGTTTGTGTACTGTAACTCCCTGATTCTATACCCTGCTTCTGTACTGTAACTCCCTAATTCTATACACTGTTTCTGTACTGTAACTCCCTAATTCTATACCCTGTTTCTGTACTGTAACTCTCTGATTCTATACCCTTTTCTGTACTGTAACTCCCTGATTCTATACCCTGATTGTGTACTGTAACTCTCTGAATCTATACCCTGTTTGTGTACTGTAACTCCATGAATCTATACCCTGTTTCTGTACTGTAACTCCCTGATTCTATACACTGATTCTGTACTGTAACTCCCTGATTCTATACCATGTTTCTGTACTGTAACTCCCTGATTCTATAACCTGTTTGTGTACTGTAACTCCCTGATTCTATACCCTGATTGTGTACTGTAACTCCCTGATTCTATACCCTGTTTGTGTACTGTAACTCCCTGATTCTATACCATTTCTGTACTGTAACTCCCTGATTCTATACTCTGTTTGTGCACTGTAACTCCCTGATTCTATAACCTGCTTCTGTACTGTAACTCCCGAATTCTATACCCTGTTTCTGTACTGTAACGCCCTAATTCTACACCCTGTTTCTGTACTGTAACTCTCTGATTCTATACCCTGTTTCTGTACTGTAACTCTCTGAATCTACACCCTGTTTGTGTACTGTAACTCCCTGATTCTATACCCTGTTTCTGTACTGTAACTCCCTGATTCTATACACTGATTCTGTACTGTAATTCCCTGATTCTATACCATGTTTCTGTACTGTAACTCCCTGATTCTATACCCTGTTTCTGTACTGTAACACCCTGATTCTACACCCTGTTTCTGTACTGTAACTCCCTGATTCTATACCCTGTTTCTGTAATGTAACTCCCTGATTCTATACCCTGTTTCTGTAATGTAACTCTCTGATTCTATACCGTGTTTGTGTACTGTAACTCCCTGATTCTATACCCTGTTTGTGTACTGTAACTCCCTGATTCTGTACCCTGATTGTGTACTGTAACTCTCTGATTCTATACCCTGATTGTGTACTGTAACTCCCTGATTCAATACCCTGTTTGTGTACTGTAACTCTGATTCTATACCCTGATTGTGTACTGTAACTCCCTGATTCTATACCCTGTTTCTGTAATGTAACTCTCTGATTCTATACCGTGTTTGTGTACTGTAACTCCCTGATTCTATACCCTGTTTGTGTACTGTAACTCCCTGATTCTGTACCCTGATTGTGTACTGTAACTCCCTGATTCTATCCCCTGTTTGTGTACTGTAACTCTCTGATTCTATACCCTGATTGTGTACTGTAACTCCCTGATTCAATACCCTGTTTGTGTACTGTAACTCTGATTCTATACCCTGATTGTGTACTGTAACTCCCTGATTCTATACCCTGTTTGTGTACTGTAACTCCCTGATTCTATACCCTGTTTGTGTACTGTAACTCTCTGATTCTCTCCCCTGTTTCTGCACTGTAACTCTCTGATTCTATACCCTGTTTCTGTACTGTAACTCCCTGATTCTATACCCTGTTTGTGTACTGTAACTCCCTGATTCTCTCCCCTGCTTCTGTACTGTAACTCCCTAATTCTATACCCTGTTTCTGTACTGTAACTCTCTGATTCTATACCCTGTTTCTGTACTGTAACTCCGATTCTATACCCTGATTGTGTACTGTAACTCTCTGAATCTATACCCTGTTTCTGTACTGTAACTCCCTGATTCTGTACCCTGTTTCTGTACTGTAACTCCCTGATTCTATACCCTGTTTCTGTACTGTAACTCTCTGATTCTATACCCTGTTTCTGTACTGTAACTCCCTGATTCTATACCCTGTTTCTGTACTGTAACTCACTGATTCTATACCGTTTCAATACTGTAACGCTCAGATTCTATAACCTGTTTCTGTACTGTAACTCACTGATTCTATACCATGTTTCAATACTGTAACGCTCAGATTCTATAACCTGTTTCTGTACTGTAACTCTCTGATTCTATACCATGTTTCTGTACTGTAACTCCCTGATTCTATACCCTGATTGTGTACTGTAACTCTCTGAATCTATACCCTGTTTGTGTACTGTAACTCCCTGATTCTATACCCTGATTGTGTACTGTAACTCCCTGATTCTATACCCTGTTTGTGTACTGTAACTCCCTGATTCTATACCCTGTTTGTGTACTGTAACTCCATGATTCTATACCCTGATTGTGTACTGTAACTCCCTGATTCTATACCCTGTTTGTGTACTGTAACTCTGATTCTATACCCTGATTGTGTACTGTAACTCCCTGATTCTATACCCTGTATTCTGTACTGTAACTCCCTGATTCTATACCCTGTTTCTGTACTGCAACTCCCTGATTCTATACCCTGTTTCTGTACTGTAACTCTGATTCTATACCGTGTTTCTGTACTGTAACTCTGATTCTATACCCTGTTTCTGTACTGTAACTCTCTGATTCTATACCATGTTTCTGTACTGTAACTCCGATTCTATACCCTGATTGTGTACTGTAACTCTCTGAATCTATACCCTGTTTCTGTACTGTAACTCCGATTCTATACCCTGATTGTGTACTGTAACTCTCTGAATCTATACCCTGTTTGTGTACTGTAACTCCCTGATTCTATACCATTTCTGCACTGTAACTCCCTGATTCTATACTCTGTTTGTGCACTGTAACTCCCTGATTCTATACCCTGCTTCTGTAATGTAACTCCCGAATTCTATACCCTGTTTCTGTACTGTAACGCCCTAATTCTACACCCTGTTTCTGTACTGTAACTCTCTGATTCTATACAGTTTCTGTACTGTAACGCTCTGAATCTATACCCTGTTTGTGTACTGTAACTCCCTGATTCTATACCCTGTTTCTGTACTGTAACTCCCTGATTCTATACACTGATTCTGTACTGTAATTCCCTGATTCTATACCATGTTTCTGTACTGTAACTCCCTGATTCTATACCCTGTTTCTGTACTGTAACTCCCTGATTCTACACCCTGTTTCTGTACTGTAACTCCCTGATTCTATACCCTGTTTCTGTAATGTAACTCCCTGATTCTATACCCTGTTTCTGTACTGTAACTCTCTGATTCTATACCCTGATTGTGTACTGTAACTCCCTGATTCTATCCCCTGTTTGTGTACTGTAACTCCCTGATTCTTTACCCTGTTTGTGTACTGTCACTCTCTGATTCTATACCCTGATTGTGTACTGTAACTCCCTGATTCTATCCCCTATTTGTGTACTGTCACTCTCTGATTCTATACCCTGATTGTGTACTGTAACTCCCTGATTCTATACCCTGTTTGTGTACTGTAACTCTGATTCTATACCCTGATTGTGTACTGTAACTCCCTGATTCTATACCCTGTTTGTGTACTGTAACTCCCTGATTCTATACCCTGTTTGTGTACTGTAACTCTCTGATTCTCTCCCCTGTTTCTGTACTGTAACTCTCTGATTCTATACCCTGTTTCTGTACTGTAACTCACTGATTCTATACCCTGTTTGTGTACTGTAACTTCCTGAATCTATACCCTGCTTCTGTACTGTAACTCCCGAATTCTATACCCTGTTTCTGTACTGTAACTCTCTGATTCTATACCCTGTTTCTGTACTGTAACTCCGATTCTATACCCTGATTGTGTACTGTAACTCTCTGAATCTATACCCTATTTCTGTACTGTAACTCCCTGATTCTATACCCTGTTTCTGTACTGTAACTCCCTGATTCTATACCCTGATTCTGTACTGTAACTCCGATTCTATACCATGTTTCTGTACTGTAACTCCCTGATTCTATACCCTGTTTCTGTACTGTAACTCCCTGATTCTATACCCTGTTTCTGTACTGTAACTCACTGATTCTATACCCTGTTTGTGTACTGTAACTCCCTGATTCTATACCCTGCTTCTGTACTGTAACTCCCTAATTCTATACCCTGTTTCTGTACTGTAACTCTCTGATTCTATACCCTGTTTCTGTACTGTAACTCCGATTCTACACCCTGATTGTGTACTGTAACTCTCTGAATCTATACCCTATTTCTGTACTGTAACTCCCTGATTCTATACCCTGTTTCTGTACTGTAACTCCCTGATTCTATACCCTGATTCTGTACTGTAACTCCGATTCTATACCATGTTTCTGTACTGTAACTCCCTGAATCTATACCCTGTTTCTGTACTGTAACTCCCTGATTCTATACCCTGTTTCTGTACTGTAACTCTCTGATTCTACACCCTGTTTCTGTAATGTAACTCCCTGATTCTATACCCTGTTTCTGTACTGTAACTCTGATTCTATACCGTGTTTCTGTACTGTAACTCTGATTCTACACCCTGTTTCTGTACTGTAACTCTGTGATTCTATACCATGTTTCTGTACTGTAACTCCCTGATTCTATACCCTGATTGTGTACTGTAACTCTCTGAATCTATACCCTGTTTGTGTACTGTAACTCCTTGATTCTATACCGTTTCTGTACTGTAACTCCCTGATTCTATAACCTGTTTGTGTACTGTAACTCCCTGATTCTATACCCTGCTTCTGTACTGTAACTCCCTAATTCTATACCCTGTTTCTGTACTGTAACTCCATAATTCTATACCCTGTTTCTGTACTGTAACTCTCTGATTCTATACCCTTTTCTGTACTGTAACTCCCTGATTCTATACCCTGATTGTGTACTGTAACTCTCTGAATCTATACCCTGTTTGTGTACTGTAACTCCATGAATCTATACCCTGTTTCTGTACTGTAACTCCCTGATTCTATACACTGATTCTAAACTGTAACTCCCTGATTCTATACCATGTTTCTGTACTGTAACTCCCTGATTCTATAACCTGTTTGTGTACTGTAACTCCCTGAGTCTATACCCTGATTGTGTACTGTAACTCCCTGATTCTATACCCTGTTTGTGTACTGTAACTCCCTGATTCTATACCATGTTTGTGTACTGTAACTCCCTGATTCTATACCCTGATTGTGTACTGTAACTCCCTGATTCTATACCCTGTTTGTGTACTGTAACTCCCTGATTCTATACCATTTCTGTACTGTAACTCCCTGATTCTATACTCTGTTTGTGCACTGTAACTCCCTGATTCTATACCCTGCTTCTGTACTGTAACTCCAGAATTCTATACCCTGTTTCTGTACTGTAACGCCCTAATTCTATACCCTGTTTCTGTACTGTAACTCTCTGATTCTATACCCTGCTTCTGTACTGTAACTCTCTGAATCTATACCCTGTTTGTGTACTGTAACTCCCTGATTCTATACCCTGTTTCTGTACTGTAACTCCCTGATTCTATACACTGATTCTGTACTGTAATTCCCTGATTCTATACCATGTTTCTGTACTGTAACTCCCTGATTCAATACCCTGTTTCTGTACTGTAACACCCTGATTCTACACCCTGTTTCTGTACTGTAACTCCCTGATTCTATACCCTGTTTCTGTAATGTAACTCCCTGATTCTATACCCTGTTTCTGTACTGTAACTCTCTGATTCTATACCGTGTTTGTGTACTGTAACTCCCTATTTCTATACCCTGTTTGTGTACTGTAACTCCCTGATTCTATACCCTGATTGTGTACTGTAACTCTCTGATTCTATACCCTGATTGTGTACTGTAACTCCCTGATTCTATACCCTGTTTGTGTACTGTAACTCTGATTCTATACCCTGATTGTGTACTGTAACTCCCTGATTCTATACCCTGTTTGTGTACTGTAACTCCCTGATTCTATACCCTGTTTGTGTACTGTAACTCTCTGATTCTCTCCCCTGTTTCTGTACTGTAACTCTCTGATTCTATACCCTGTTTCTGTACTGTAACTCCCTGATTCTATACCCTGTTTGTGTACTGTAACTCCCTGATTCTCTCCCCTGTTTCTGTACTGTAACTCCCTAATTCTATACCCTGTTTCTGTACTGTAACTCTCTGATTCTATACCCTGTTTCTGTGCTGTAACTCCGATTCTATACCCTGATTGTGTACTGTAACTCTCTGAATCTATACCCTGTTTCTGTACTGTAACTCTGATTCTATACCGTGTTTCTGTACTGTAACTCTGATTCTATACCCTGTTTCTGTACTGTAACTCTCTGATTCTATACCATGTTTCTGTACTGTAACTCCGATTCTATACCCTGATTGTGTACTGTAACTCTCTGAATCTATACCCTGTTTCTGTACTGTAACTCCGATTCTATACCCTGATTGTGTACTGTAACTCTCTGAATCTATACCCTGTTTGTGTACTGTAACTCCCTGATTCTATACCATTTCTGCACTGTAACTCCCTGATTCTATACTCTGTTTGTGCACTGTAACTCCCTGATTCTATACCCTGCTTCTGTAATGTAACTCCCGAATTCTATACCCTGTTTCTGTACTGTAACGCCCTAATTCTACACCCTGTTTCTGTACTGTAACTCTCTGATTCTATACAGTTTCTGTACTGTAACGCTCTGAATCTATACCCTGTTTGTGTACTGTAACTCCCTGATTCTATACCCTGTTTCTGTACTGTAACTCCCTGATTCTATACACTGATTCTGTACTGTAATTCCCTGATTCTATACCATGTTTCTGTACTGTAACTCCCTGATTCTATACCCTGTTTCTGTACTGTAACTCCCTGATTCTACACCCTGTTTCTGTACTGTAACTCCCTGATTCTATACCCTGTTTCTGTAATGTAACTCCCTGATTCTATACCCTGTTTCTGTACTGTAACTCTCTGATTCTATACCCTGATTGTGTACTGTAACTCCCTGATTCTATCCCCTGTTTGTGTACTGTAACTCCCTGATTCTTTACCCTGTTTGTGTACTGTCACTCTCTGATTCTATACCCTGATTGTGTACTGTAACTCCCTGATTCTATCCCCTATTTGTGTACTGTCACTCTCTGATTCTATACCCTGATTGTGTACTGTAACTCCCTGATTCTATACCCTGTTTGTGTACTGTAACTCTGATTCTATACCCTGATTGTGTACTGTAACTCCCTGATTCTATACCCTGTTTGTGTACTGTAACTCCCTGATTCTATACCCTGTTTGTGTACTGTAACTCTCTGATTCTCTCCCCTGTTTCTGTACTGTAACTCTCTGATTCTATACCCTGTTTCTGTACTGTAACTCACTGATTCTATACCCTGTTTGTGTACTGTAACTCCCTGAATCTATACCCTGCTTCTGTACTGTAACTCCCGAATTCTATACCCTGTTTCTGTACTGTAACTCTCTGATTCTATACCCTGTTTCTGTACTGTAACTCCGATTCTATACCCTGATTGTGTACTGTAACTCTCTGAATCTATACCCTATTTCTGTACTGTAACTCCCTGATTCTATACCCTGTTTCTGTACTGTAACTCCCTGATTCTATACCCTGATTCTGTACTGTAACTCCGATTCTATACCATGTTTCTGTACTGTAACTCCCTGATTCTATACCCTGTTTCTGTACTGTAACTCCCTGATTCTATACCCTGTTTCTGTACTGTAACTCACTGATTCTATACCCTGTTTGTGTACTGTAACTCCCTGATTCTATACCCTGCTTCTGTACTGTAACTCCCTAATTCTATACCCTGTTTCTGTACTGTAACTCTCTGATTCTATACCCTGTTTCTGTACTGTAACTCCGATTCTACACCCTGATTGTGTACTGTAACTCTCTGAATCTATACCCTATTTCTGTACTGTAACTCCCTGATTCTATACCCTGTTTCTGTACTGTAACTCCCTGATTCTATACCCTGATTCTGTACTGTAACTCCGATTCTATACCATGTTTCTGTACTGTAACTCCCTGAATCTATACCCTGTTTCTGTACTGTAACTCCCTGATTCTATACCCTGTTTCTGTACTGTAACTCTCTGATTCTACACCCTGTTTCTGTAATGTAACTCCCTGATTCTATACCCTGTTTCTGTACTGTAACTCTGATTCTATACCGTGTTTCTGTACTGTAACTCTGATTCTACACCCTGTTTCTGTACTGTAACTCTGTGATTCTATACCATGTTTCTGTACTGTAACTCCCTGATTCTATACCCTGATTGTGTACTGTAACTCTCTGAATCTATACCCTGTTTGTGTACTGTAACTCCTTGATTCTATACCGTTTCTGTACTGTAACTCCCTGATTCTATAACCTGTTTGTGTACTGTAACTCCCTGATTCTATACCCTGCTTCTGTACTGTAACTCCCTAATTCTATACCCTGTTTCTGTACTGTAACTCCATAATTCTATACCCTGTTTCTGTACTGTAACTCTCTGATTCTATACCCTTTTCTGTACTGTAACTCCCTGATTCTATACCCTGATTGTGTACTGTAACTCTCTGAATCTATACCCTGTTTGTGTACTGTAACTCCATGAATCTATACCCTGTTTCTGTACTGTAACTCCCTGATTCTATACACTGATTCTAAACTGTAACTCCCTGATTCTATACCATGTTTCTGTACTGTAACTCCCTGATTCTATAACCTGTTTGTGTACTGTAACTCCCTGAGTCTATACCCTGATTGTGTACTGTAACTCCCTGATTCTATACCCTGTTTGTGTACTGTAACTCCCTGATTCTATACCATGTTTGTGTACTGTAACTCCCTGATTCTATACCCTGATTGTGTACTGTAACTCCCTGATTCTATACCCTGTTTGTGTACTGTAACTCCCTGATTCTATACCATTTCTGTACTGTAACTCCCTGATTCTATACTCTGTTTGTGCACTGTAACTCCCTGATTCTATACCCTGCTTCTGTACTGTAACTCCAGAATTCTATACCCTGTTTCTGTACTGTAACGCCCTAATTCTATACCCTGTTTCTGTACTGTAACTCTCTGATTCTATACCCTGCTTCTGTACTGTAACTCTCTGAATCTATACCCTGTTTGTGTACTGTAACTCCCTGATTCTATACCCTGTTTCTGTACTGTAACTCCCTGATTCTATACACTGATTCTGTACTGTAATTCCCTGATTCTATACCATGTTTCTGTACTGTAACTCCCTGATTCAATACCCTGTTTCTGTACTGTAACACCCTGATTCTACACCCTGTTTCTGTACTGTAACTCCCTGATTCTATACCCTGTTTCTGTAATGTAACTCCCTGATTCTATACCCTGTTTCTGTACTGTAACTCTCTGATTCTATACCGTGTTTGTGTACTGTAACTCCCTATTTCTATACCCTGTTTGTGTACTGTAACTCCCTGATTCTATACCCTGATTGTGTACTGTAACTCTCTGATTCTATACCCTGATTGTGTACTGTAACTCCCTGATTCTATACCCTGTTTGTGTACTGTAACTCTGATTCTATACCCTGATTGTGTACTGTAACTCCCTGATTCTATACCCTGTTTGTGTACTGTAACTCCCTGATTCTATACCCTGTTTGTGTACTGTAACTCTCTGATTCTCTCCCCTGTTTCTGTACTGTAACTCTCTGATTCTATACCCTGTTTCTGTACTGTAACTCCCTGATTCTATACCCTGTTTGTGTACTGTAACTCCCTGATTCTCTCCCCTGTTTCTGTACTGTAACTCCCTAATTCTATACCCTGTTTCTGTACTGTAACTCTCTGATTCTATACCCTGTTTCTGTGCTGTAACTCCGATTCTATACCCTGATTGTGTACTGTAACTCTCTGAATCTATACCCTGTTTCTGTACTGTAACTCCCTGATTCTATACCCTGTGTCTGTACTGTAACTCCCTGATTCTATACCCTGTTTCTGTACTGTAACTCTCTGATTCTATACCCTGTTTCTGTACTGTAACTCCCTGATTCTATACCCTGTTTCTGTACTGTAACTCACTGATTCTATACCATGTTTCAATACTGTAACGCTCAGATTCTATAACCTGTTTCTGTACTGTAACTCACTGATTCTATACCATGTTTCAATACTGTAACGCTCAGATTCTATAACCTGTTTCTGTACTGTAACTCTCTGATTCTATACCATGTTTCTGTACTGTAACTCCCTGATTCTATACCCTGATTGTGTACTGTAACTCTCTGAATCTATACCCTGTTTGTGTACTGTAACTCCCTGATTCTATACCCTGATTGTGTACTGTAACTCCCTGATTCTATACCCTGTTTCTGTACTGTAACTCCCTGATTCTATACCCTGTTTGTGTACTGTAACTCCATGATTCTATACCCTGATTGTGTACTGTAACTCCCTGATTCTATACCCTGTTTGTGTACTGTAACTCTGATTCTATACCCTGATTGTGTACTGTAACTCCCTGATTCTATACCCTGTATTCTGTACTGTAACTCCCTGATTCTATACCCTGTTTCTGTACTGCAACTCCCTGATTCTATACCCTGTTTCTGTACTGTAACTCTGATTCTATACCGTGTTTCTGTACTGTAACTCTGATTCTATACCCTGTTTCTGTACTGTAACTCTCTGATTCTATACCATGTTTCTGTACTGTAACTCCGATTCTATACCCTGATTGTGTACTGTAACTCTCTGAATCTATACCCTGTTTCTGTACTGTAACTCCCTGATTCTATACCCTGTTTGTGTACTGTAACTCCCTGATTCTATACCCTGCTTCTGTACTGTAACTCCCTAATTCTATACCCTGTTTCTGTACTGTAACTCCGATTCTATACCATGTTTCTGTACTGTAACTCCCTGATTCTATACCCTGTTTCTGTACTGTAACTCCCTGATTCTATACCCTGTTTCTGTACTGTAACTCTGATTCTATACCGTGTTTCTGTACTGTAACTCTGATTCTATACCCTGTTTCTGCACTGTAACTCTCTGATTCTATACCATGTTTCTGTACTGTAACTCCCTGATTCTATACCCTGATTGTGTACTGTAACTCTCTGAATCTATACCCTGTTTGTGTACTGTAACTCCTTGATTCTATACCGTTTCTGTACTGTAACTCCCTGATTCTATACCCTGTTTGTGTACTGTAACTCCCTGATTCTATACCCTGCTTCTGTACTGTAACTCCCTAATTCTATACCCTGTTTCTGTACTGTAACTCCCTAATTCTATACCCTGTTTCTGTACTGTAACTCTCTGATTCTATACCCTTTTCTGTACTGTAACTCCCTGATTCTATACCCTGATTGTGTACTGTAACTCTGAATCTATACCCTGTTTGTGTACTGTAACTCCATGAATCTATACCCTGTTTCTGTACTGTAACTCCCTGATTCTATACACTGATTCTGTACTGTAACTCCCTGATTCTATACCATGTTTCTGTACTGTAACTCCCTGATTCTATAACCTGTTTGTGTACTGTAACTCCCTGATTCTATACCGTGATTGTGTACTGTAACTCCCTGATTCTATACCATTTCTGTACTGTAACTCCCTGATTCTATACTCTGTTTGTGCACTGTAACTCCCTGATTCTATAACCTGCTTCTGTACTGTAACTCCCGAATTCTATACCCTGTTTCTGTACTGTAACGCCCTAATTCTACACCCTGTTTCTGTACTGTAACTCTCTGATTCTATACCCTGTTTCTGTACTGTAACTCTCTGAATCTACACCCTGTTTGTGTACTGTAACTCCCTGATTCTATACCCTGTTTCTGTACTGTAACTCCCTGATTCTATACACTGATTCTGTACTGTAATTCCCTGATTCTATACCATGTTTCTGTACTGTAACTCCCTGATTCTATACCCTGTTTCTGTACTGTAACACCCTGATTCTACACCCTGTTTCTGTACTGTAACTCCCTGATTCTATACCCTGTTTCTGTAATGTAACTCCCTGATTCTATACCCTGTTTCTGTAATGTAACTCTCTGATTCTATACCGTGTTTGTGTACTGTAACTCCCTGATTCTATACCCTGTTTGTGTACTGTAACTCCCTGATTCTGTACCCTGATTGTGTACTGTAACTCTCTGATTCTATACCCTGATTGTGTACTGTAACTCCCTGATTCAATACCCTGTTTGTGTACTGTAACTCTGATTCTATACCCTGATTGTGTACTGTAACTCCCTGATTCTATACCCTGTTTCTGTAATGTAACTCTCTGATTCTATACCGTGTTTGTGTACTGTAACTCCCTGATTCTATACCCTGTTTGTGTACTGTAACTCCCTGATTCTGTACCCTGATTGTGTACTGTAACTCCCTGATTCTATCCCCTGTTTGTGTACTGTAACTCTCTGATTCTATACCCTGATTGTGTACTGTAACTCCCTGATTCAATACCCTGTTTGTGTACTGTAACTCTGATTCTATACCCTGATTGTGTACTGTAACTCCCTGATTCTATACCCTGTTTGTGTACTGTAACTCCCTGATTCTATACCCTGTTTGTGTACTGTAACTCTCTGATTCTCTCCCCTGTTTCTGCACTGTAACTCTCTGATTCTATACCCTGTTTCTGTACTGTAACTCCCTGATTCTATACCCTGTTTGTGTACTGTAACTCCCTGATTCTCTCCCCTGCTTCTGTACTGTAACTCCCTAATTCTATACCCTGTTTCTGTACTGTAACTCTCTGATTCTATACCCTGTTTCTGTACTGTAACTCCGATTCTATACCCTGATTGTGTACTGTAACTCTCTGAATCTATACCCTGTTTCTGTACTGTAACTCCCTGATTCTGTACCCTGTTTCTGTACTGTAACTCCCTGATTCTATACCCTGTTTCTGTACTGTAACTCTCTGATTCTATACCCTGTTTCTGTACTGTAACTCCCTGATTCTATACCCTGTTTCTGTACTGTAACTCACTGATTCTATACCGTTTCAATACTGTAACGCTCAGATTCTATAACCTGTTTCTGTACTGTAACTCACTGATTCTATACCATGTTTCAATACTGTAACGCTCAGATTCTATAACCTGTTTCTGTACTGTAACTCTCTGATTCTATACCATGTTTCTGTACTGTAACTCCCTGATTCTATACCCTGATTGTGTACTGTAACTCTCTGAATCTATACCCTGTTTGTGTACTGTAACTCCCTGATTCTATACCCTGATTGTGTACTGTAACTCCCTGATTCTATACCCTGTTTGTGTACTGTAACTCCCTGATTCTATACCCTGTTTGTGTACTGTAACTCCATGATTCTATACCCTGATTGTGTACTGTAACTCCCTGATTCTATACCCTGTTTGTGTACTGTAACTCTGATTCTATACCCTGATTGTGTACTGTAACTCCCTGATTCTATACCCTGTATTCTGTACTGTAACTCCCTGATTCTATACCCTGTTTCTGTACTGCAACTCCCTGATTCTATACCCTGTTTCTGTACTGTAACTCTGATTCTATACCGTGTTTCTGTACTGTAACTCTGATTCTATACCCTGTTTCTGTACTGTAACTCTCTGATTCTATACCATGTTTCTGTACTGTAACTCCGATTCTATACCCTGATTGTGTACTGTAACTCTCTGAATCTATACCCTGTTTCTGTAATGTAACTCCTGATTCTATACCCTGTTTGTGTACTGTAACTCCCTGATTCTATACCCTGCTTCTGTACTGTAACTCCCTAATTCTATACCCTGTTTCTGTACTGTAACTCTCTGATTCTATACCCTGTTTCTGTACTGTAACTCCGATTCTATACCCTGATTGTGTACTGTAACTCTCTGAATCTATACCCTGTTTGTGTACTGTAACTCCCTGATTCTATACCATTTCTGCACTGTAACTCCCTGATTCTATACTCTGTTTGTGCACTGTAACTCCCTGATTCTATACCCTGCTTCTGTAATGTAACTCCCGAATTCTATACCCTGTTTCTGTACTGTAACGCCCTAATTCTACACCCTGTTTCTGTACTGTAACTCTCTGATTCTATACAGTTTCTGTACTGTAACGCTCTGAATCTATACCCTGTTTGTGTACTGTAACTCCCTGATTCTATACCCTGTTTCTGTACTGTAACTCCCTGATTCTATACACTGATTCTGTACTGTAATTCCCTGATTCTATACCATGTTTCTGTACTGTAACTCCCTGATTCTATACCCTGTTTCTGTACTGTAACTCCCTGATTCTACACCCTGTTTCTGTACTGTAACTCCCTGATTCTATACCCTGTTTCTGTAATGTAACTCCCTGATTCTATACCCTGTTTCTGTACTGTAACTCTCTGATTCTATACCCTGATTGTGTACTGTAACTCCCTGATTCTATCCCCTGTTTGTGTACTGTAACTCCCTGATTCTTTACCCTGTTTGTGTACTGTCACTCTCTGATTCTATACCCTGATTGTGTACTGTAACTCCCTGATTCTATCCCCTATTTGTGTACTGTCACTCTCTGATTCTATACCCTGATTGTGTACTGTAACTCCCTGATTCTATACCCTGTTTGTGTACTGTAACTCTGATTCTATACCCTGATTGTGTACTGTAACTCCCTGATTCTATACCCTGTTTGTGTACTGTAACTCCCTGATTCTATACCCTGTTTGTGTACTGTAACTCTCTGATTCTCTCCCCTGTTTCTGTACTGTAACTCTCTGATTCTATACCCTGTTTCTGTACTGTAACTCACTGATTCTATACCCTGTTTGTGTACTGTAACTCCCTGAATCTATACCCTGCTTCTGTACTGTAACTCCCGAATTCTATACCCTGTTTCTGTACTGTAACTCTCTGATTCTATACCCTGTTTCTGTACTGTAACTCCGATTCTATACCCTGATTGTGTACTGTAACTCTCTGAATCTATACCCTATTTCTGTACTGTAACTCCCTGATTCTATACCCTGTTTCTGTACTGTAACTCCCTGATTCTATACCCTGATTCTGTACTGTAACTCCGATTCTATACCATGTTTCTGTACTGTAACTCCCTGATTCTATACCCTGTTTCTGTACTGTAACTCCCTGATTCTATACCCTGTTTCTGTACTGTAACTCACTGATTCTATACCCTGTTTGTGTACTGTAACTCCCTGATTCTATACCCTGCTTCTGTACTGTAACTCCCTAATTCTATACCCTGTTTCTGTACTGTAACTCTCTGATTCTATACCCTGTTTCTGTACTGTAACTCCGATTCTACACCCTGATTGTGTACTGTAACTCTCTGAATCTATACCCTATTTCTGTACTGTAACTCCCTGATTCTATACCCTGTTTCTGTACTGTAACTCCCTGATTCTATACCCTGATTCTGTACTGTAACTCCGATTCTATACCATGTTTCTGTACTGTAACTCCCTGAATCTATACCCTGTTTCTGTACTGTAACTCCCTGATTCTATACCCTGTTTCTGTACTGTAACTCTCTGATTCTACACCCTGTTTCTGTAATGTAACTCCCTGATTCTATACCCTGTTTCTGTACTGTAACTCTGATTCTATACCGTGTTTCTGTACTGTAACTCTGATTCTACACCCTGTTTCTGTACTGTAACTCTGTGATTCTATACCATGTTTCTGTACTGTAACTCCCTGATTCTATACCCTGATTGTGTACTGTAACTCTCTGAATCTATACCCTGTTTGTGTACTGTAACTCCTTGATTCTATACCGTTTCTGTACTGTAACTCCCTGATTCTATAACCTGTTTGTGTACTGTAACTCCCTGATTCTATACCCTGCTTCTGTACTGTAACTCCCTAATTCTATACCCTGTTTCTGTACTGTAACTCCATAATTCTATACCCTGTTTCTGTACTGTAACTCTCTGATTCTATACCCTTTTCTGTACTGTAACTCCCTGATTCTATACCCTGATTGTGTACTGTAACTCTCTGAATCTATACCCTGTTTGTGTACTGTAACTCCATGAATCTATACCCTGTTTCTGTACTGTAACTCCCTGATTCTATACACTGATTCTAAACTGTAACTCCCTGATTCTATACCATGTTTCTGTACTGTAACTCCCTGATTCTATAACCTGTTTGTGTACTGTAACTCCCTGAGTCTATACCCTGATTGTGTACTGTAACTCCCTGATTCTATACCCTGTTTGTGTACTGTAACTCCCTGATTCTATACCATGTTTGTGTACTGTAACTCCCTGATTCTATACCCTGATTGTGTACTGTAACTCCCTGATTCTATACCCTGTTTGTGTACTGTAACTCCCTGATTCTATACCATTTCTGTACTGTAACTCCCTGATTCTATACTCTGTTTGTGCACTGTAACTCCCTGATTCTATACCCTGCTTCTGTACTGTAACTCCAGAATTCTATACCCTGTTTCTGTACTGTAACGCCCTAATTCTATACCCTGTTTCTGTACTGTAACTCTCTGATTCTATACCCTGCTTCTGTACTGTAACTCTCTGAATCTATACCCTGTTTGTGTACTGTAACTCCCTGATTCTATACCCTGTTTCTGTACTGTAACTCCCTGATTCTATACACTGATTCTGTACTGTAATTCCCTGATTCTATACCATGTTTCTGTACTGTAACTCCCTGATTCAATACCCTGTTTCTGTACTGTAACACCCTGATTCTACACCCTGTTTCTGTACTGTAACTCCCTGATTCTATACCCTGTTTCTGTAATGTAACTCCCTGATTCTATACCCTGTTTCTGTACTGTAACTCTCTGATTCTATACCGTGTTTGTGTACTGTAACTCCCTATTTCTATACCCTGTTTGTGTACTGTAACTCCCTGATTCTATACCCTGATTGTGTACTGTAACTCTCTGATTCTATACCCTGATTGTGTACTGTAACTCCCTGATTCTATACCCTGTTTGTGTACTGTAACTCTGATTCTATACCCTGATTGTGTACTGTAACTCCCTGATTCTATACCCTGTTTGTGTACTGTAACTCCCTGATTCTATACCCTGTTTGTGTACTGTAACTCTCTGATTCTCTCCCCTGTTTCTGTACTGTAACTCTCTGATTCTATACCCTGTTTCTGTACTGTAACTCTCTGATTCTATACCCTGTTTCTGTGCTGTAACTCCGATTCTATACCCTGATTGTGTACTGTAACTCTCTGAATCTATACCCTGTTTCTGTACTGTAACTCCCTGATTCTATACCCTGTGTCTGTACTGTAACTCCCTGATTCTATACCCTGTTTCTGTACTGTAACTCTCTGATTCTATACCCTGTTTCTGTACTGTAACTCCCTGATTCTATACCCTGTTTCTGTACTGTAACTCACTGATTCTATACCATGTTTCAATACTGTAACGCTCAGATTCTATAACCTGTTTCTGTACTGTAACTCACTGATTCTATACCATGTTTCAATACTGTAACGCTCAGATTCTATAACCTGTTTCTGTACTGTAACTCTCTGATTCTATACCATGTTTCTGTACTGTAACTCCCTGATTCTATACCCTGATTGTGTACTGTAACTCTCTGAATCTATACCCTGTTTGTGTACTGTAACTCCCTGATTCTATACCCTGATTGTGTACTGTAACTCCCTGATTCTATACCCTGTTTCTGTACTGTAACTCCCTGATTCTATACCCTGTTTGTGTACTGTAACTCCATGATTCTATACCCTGATTGTGTACTGTAACTCCCTGATTCTATACCCTGTTTGTGTACTGTAACTCTGATTCGATACCCTGATTGTGTACTGTAACTCCCTGATTCTATACCCTGTATTCTGTACTGTAACTCCCTGATTCTATACCCTGTTTCTGTACTGCAACTCCCTGATTCTATACCCTGTTTCTGTACTGTAACTCTGATTCTATACCGTGTTTCTGTACTGTAACTCTGATTCTATACCCTGTTTCTGTACTGTAACTCTCTGATTCTATACCATGTTTCTGTACTGTAACTCCGATTCTATACCCTGATTGTGTACTGTAACTCTCTGAATCTATACCCTGTTTCTGTACTGTAACTCCCTGATTCTATACCCTGTTTGTGTACTGTAACTCCCTGATTCTATACCCTGCTTCTGTACTGTAACTCCCTAATTCTATACCCTGTTTCTGTACTGTAACTCCGATTCTATACCATGTTTCTGTACTGTAACTCCCTGATTCTATACCCTGTTTCTGTACTGTAACTCCCTGATTCTATACCCTGTTTCTGTACTGTAACTCCCTGATTCTATACCCTGTTTCTGTACTGTAACTCTGATTCTATACCGTGTTTCTGTACTGTAACTCTGATTCTATACCCTGTTTCTGCACTGTAACTCTCTGATTCTATACCATGTTTCTGTACTGTAACTCCCTGATTCTATACCCTGATTGTGTACTGTAACTCTCTGAATCTATACCCTGTTTGTGTACTGTAACTCCTTGATTCTATACCGTTTCTGTACTGTAACTCCCTGATTCTATACCCTGTTTGTGTACTGTAACTCCCTGATTCTATACCCTGCTTCTGTACTGTAACTCCCTAATTCTATACCCTGTTTCTGTACTGTAACTCCCTAATTCTATACCCTGTTTCTGTACTGTAACTCTCTGATTCTATACCCTTTTCTGTACTGTAACTCCCTGATTCTATACCCTGATTGTGTACTGTAACTCTGAATCTATACCCTGTTTGTGTACTGTAACTCCATGAATCTATACCCTGTTTCTGTACTGTAACTCCCTGATTCTATACACTGATTCTGTACTGTAACTCCCTGATTCTATACCATGTTTCTGTACTGT
The DNA here is from genome assembly GCF_044704955.1 of Pristiophorus japonicus. Classification (NCBI taxonomy): domain Eukaryota; kingdom Metazoa; phylum Chordata; class Chondrichthyes; family Pristiophoridae; genus Pristiophorus; species Pristiophorus japonicus. The sequence continues at coordinate 869,378 of NW_027252263.1, forward strand.
AACTCCCTGATTCTATAACCTGTTTGTGTACTGTAACTCCCTGATTCTATACCGTGATTGTGTACTGTAACTCCCTGATTCTATACCCTGTTTGTGTACTGTAACTCTCTGATTCTATACCCTGTTTGTGTACTGTAACTCCCTGATTCTATACCCTGATTGTGTACTGTAACTCCCTGATTCTATACCCTGTTTGTGTACTGTAACTCCCTGATTCTATATCATTTCTGTACTGTAACTCCCTGATTCTATACTCTGTTTGTGCACTGTAACTCCCTGATTCTATACCCTGCTTCTGTACTGTAACTCCCGAATTCTATACCCTGTTTGTGTACTGTAACTCCCTGATTCTATACCCTGTTTCTGTACTGTAACTCCCTGATTCTATACACAGATTCTGTACTGTAATTCCCTGATTCTATACCATGTTTCTGTACTGTAACTCCCTGATTCTATACCCTGTTTCTGTACTGTAACACCCTGATTCTACACCCTGTTTCTGTACTGTAACTCCCTGATTCTATACCCTGTTTCTGTAATGTAACTCCCTGATTCTATACCCTGTTTCTGTACTGTAACTCTCTGATTCTATACCGTGTTTGTGTACTGTAACTCCCTGATTCTATACCCTGTTTGTGTACTGTAACTCCCTGATTCTATACCCTGATTGTGTACTGTAACTCCCTGATTCTATCCCCTGTTTGTGTACTGTAACTCTCTGATTCTATACCCTGATTGTGTACTGTAACTCCCTGATTCAATACCCTGTTTGTGTACTGTAACTCTGATTCTATACCCTGATTGTGTACTGTAACTCCCTGATTCTATACCCTGTTTGTGTACTGTAACTCCCTGATTCTATACCCTGTTTGTGTACTGTAACTCTCTGATTCTCTCCCCTGTTTCTGTACTGTAACTCTCTGATTCTATACCCTGTTTCTGTACTGTAACTCCCTGATTCTATACCCTGTTTCTGTACTGTAACTCCGATTCTATACCCTGATTGTGTACTGTAACTCTCTGATTCTATACCCTGTTTCTGTACTGTAACTCCCTGATTCTATACCCTGTTTCTGTACTGTAACTCACTGATTCTATACCATGTTTCAATACTGTAACGCTCAGATTCTATAACCTGTTTCTGTACTGTAACTCACTGATTATATACCATGTTTCAATACTGTAACGCTCAGATTCTATAACCTGTTTCTGTACTGTAACTCTCTGATTCTATACCATGTTTCTGTACTGTAACTCCCTGATTCTATACCCTGATTGTGTACTGTAACTCTCTGAATCTATACCCTGTTTGTGTACTGTAACTCCCTGATTCTATACCCTGATTGTGTACTGTAACTCCCTGATTCTATACCCTGTTTGTGTACTGTAACTCCCTGATTGTATACCCTGTTTGTGTACTGTAACTCCATGATTCTATACCCTGATTGTGTACTGTAACTCCCTGATTCTATACCCTGTTTGTGTACTGTAACTCTGATTCTATACCCTGATTGTGTACTGTAACTCCCTGATTCTATACCCTGTATTCTGAACTGTAACTCCCTGATTCTATACCCTGTTTCTGTACTGCAACTCCCTGATTCTATACCCTGTTTCTGTACTGTAACTCTGATTCTATACCGTGTTTCTGTACTGTAACTCTGATTCTATACCCTGTTTCTGTACTGTAACTCTTTGATTCTATACCATGTTTCTGTACTGTAAATCTCTGATTCTATACCGTTTCTGTTCTGTAACTCTCTGAATCTATACCATGTTTGTGTACTGTAACTCCCTGATTCTATACCCTGTTTCTGTACTGTAACTCCCTGATTCTATACACTGATTCTGTACTGTAATTCCCTGATTCTATACCATGTTTCTGTACTGTAACTCCCTGATTCTATACCCTGTTTCTGTACTGTAACTCCCTGATTTTACACCCTGTTTCTGTACTGTAACTCTCTGATTCTATACCCTGTTTCTGTAATGTAACTCCCTGATTCTATACCCTGTTTCTGTACTGTAACTCTCTGATTCTATACCGTGTTTGTGTACTGTAACTCCCTGATTCTATACCCTGTTTGTGTACTGTAACTCCCTGATTCTATACCCTGATTGTGTACTGTAACTCCCTGATTCTATCCCCTGTTTGTGTACTGTCACTCTCTGATTCTATACCCTGATTGTGTACTGTAACTCCCTGATTCTATACCCTGTTTGTGTACTGTAACTCTGATTCTATACCCTGATTGTGTACTGTAACTCCCTGATTCTATACCCTGTTTGTGTACTGTATCTCCCTGATTCTATACCCTGTTTGTGTACTGTAACTCTCTGATTCTCTCCCCTGTTTCTGTACTGTAACTCTCTGATTCTATACCCTGTTTCTGTACTGTAACTCCCTGATTCTATACCCTGTTTGTGTACTGTAACTCCCTGATTCTATACCCTGCTTCTGTACTGTAACTCCCTAATTCTATACCCTGTTTCTGTACTGTAACTCTCTGATTCTATACCCTGTTTCTGTACTGTAACTCCGATTCTATACCCTGATTGTGTACTGTAACTCTCTGAATCTATACCCTGTTTGTGTACTGTAACTCCTTGATTCTATACCGTTTCTGTACTGTAACTCCCTGATTCTAGACCCTGTTTGTGTACTGTAACTCCCTGATTCTATACCCTGCTTCTGTACTGTAACTCCCTAATTCTATACCCTGTTTCTGTACTGTAACTCCCTAATTCTATACCCTGTTTCTGTACTGTAACTCTCTGATTCTATACCCTTTTCTGTACTGTAACTCCCTGATTCTATACCCTGATTGTGTACTGTAACTCTCTGAATCTATACCCTGTTTGTGTACTGTAACTCCCTGAATCTATACCCTGTTTCTGTACTGTAACTCCCTGATTCTATACACTGATTCTGTACTGTAACTCCCTGATTCTATACCATGTTTCTGTACTGTAACTCCCTGATTCTATAACCTGATTGTGTACTGTAACTCCCTGATTCTATACCCTGTTTGTGTACTGTAACTCCCTGATTCTATAGCCTGTTTGTGTACTGTAACTCCCTGATTCTATACCCTGATTGTGTAATGTAACTCCCTGATTCTATACCCTGTTTGTGTACTGTAACTCCCTGATTCTATACCCTGTTTCTGTACTGTAACTCCCTGATTCTATACACTGATTCTGTACTGTAATTCCCTGATTCTATACCATGTTTCTGTATTGTAACTCCCTGATTCTATACCCTGTTTCTGTACTGTAACACCCTGATTCTACACCCTGTTTGTGTACTGTAACTCTCTGATTCTATACCCTGTTTGTGTACTGTAACTCCCTGATTCTATGCCCTGTTTCTGTACTGTAACTCTCTGATTCTATACCGTGTTTGTGTACTGTAACTCCCTGATTCTATACCCTGTTTGTGTACTGTAACTCCCTGATTCTATACCCTGATTGTGTACTGTAACTCCCTGATTCTATCCCCTGTTTGTGTACTGTAACTCTCTGATTCTATACCCTGATTGTGTACTGTAACTCCCTGATTCTATACCCTGTATGTGTACTGTAACTCTGATTCTATACCCTGATTGTGTACTGTAACTCCCTGATTCTATACCCTGTTTGTGTACTATAACTCCCTGATTCTATACCCTGTTTGTGTACTGTAACTCTCTGATTCTCTCCCCTGTTTCTGTACTGTAACTCTCTGATTCTATACCCTGTTTCTGTACTGTAACTCCCTGAATCTATACCCTGTTTGTGTACTGTAACTCCCTGATTCTATACCCTGCTTCTGTACTGTAACTCCCTAATTCTATACCCTGTTTCTGTACTGTAACTCTCTGATTCTATACCCTGTTTCTGTACTGTAACTCCGATTCTATATCCTGATTGTGTACTGTAACTCTCTGAATCTATACCCTGTTTCTGTACTGTAACTCCCTGATTCTATACCCTGTTTCTGTACTGTAACTCCCTGATTCTATACCCTGAATCTGTACTGTAACTCCGATTCTATACCATGTTTCTGTACTGTAACTCCCTGATTCTATACCCTGTTTCTGTACTGTAACTCCCTGATTCTATACCCTGTTTCTGTACTGTAACTCCCTGATTCTACACCCTGTTTCTGTAATGTAACTCCCTGATTCTATACCCTGTTCCTGTACTGTAACTCTGATTCTATACCGTGTTTCTGTACTGTAACTCTGATTCTATACCCTGTTTCTGTACTGTAACTCCCTGATTCTATACCATGTTTCTGTAATGTAACTCCCTGATTCTATACCCTGTTTCTGTACTGTAACTCCCTGATTCTATACCCTGTTTCTGTACTGTAACTCTGATTCTATACCCTGTTTGGGTACTGTAACTCTCTGATTCTTTACCCTGTTTGTGTACTGTAACTCTCTGATTCTGTACACTGTTTCTGTACTGTAAATCCCTGATTCTATACCATGTTTCTGTACTGTAACTCCCTGATTCTATACCATGTTTCTGTAATGTAACTCCCTGATTCAATACCCTGTTTCTGTACTGTAACTCCCTGATTCTATACCCTGTTTCTGTACTGTAACTCTGATTCTATACCCTGTTTGGGTACTGTAACTCTCTGATTCTATACCCTGTTTCTGTACTGTAACTCCCTGATTCTATACCATGTTTCTGTAATGTAACTCCCTGATTCTATACCCTGTTTCTGTACTGTAACTCCCTGATTCTATACCCTGTTTCTGTACTGTAACCCTGATTCTATACCCTATTTGGGTACTGTACTCTCTGATTCTATACCCTGTTTGTGTACTGTAACTCTGATTCTATACCCTGTTTGTGTACTGTAACTCTCTGATTCTGTACACTGTTTGTGTACTGTAACTCTCTGATTCTATATCCTGGTTGTGTACTGTAACTCCCTGATTCTATACCCTGTTTCTGTACTGTAACTCCCTGATTCTATACCCTGTTTCTGTACTGTAACTCCCTGATTCTATACCCTGTTTCTGTCATGTAACTCCCTGATTCTATACCCTGTTTCTGCACTGTAACTCTCTGATTCTATACCCTGTTTGTGTACTGTAACTCCCTGATTCTATACCCTGTTTCTGTACTGTAACTCCTTGATTCTATACCCTGTTTCTGTACTGTAACTCCTTGATTCTATACCCTGTTTGTGTACTGTAACTCTCTGATTCTATACCGTGTTTCTGTACTGTAACTCTCTGATTCTATACCCTGTTTCTGTGCTGTAACTCCCTGATTCTATACCCTGTTTCTGTACTGTAACTCTCTGATTCTATATCCTGTTTCTGCACTGTAACTTCCTGATTCTATACCCTGTTTGTGTACTGTAACTCTCTGATTCTATACCCTGCTTCTGTACTGTAACTCCCTAATTCTATACCCTGTTTCTGTACTGTAACTCCCTAATTCTATACCCTGTTTCTGTACTGTAACTCTCTGATTCTATACCCTTTTCTGTACTGTAACTCCCTGATTCTATACCATGTTTCCGTACTGTAACTCTCTGATTCTATACCCTGTTTCTGTACTGTAACTCTCTGATTCTATACCCTGTTTCTGTGCTGTAACTCCCTGATTCTATACCCTGTTTCTGTACTGTAACTCTCTGATTCTATATCCAGTTTCTGTACTGTAACTTCCTGATTCTATACCCTGTTTGTGTACTGTAACTCTCTGATTCTATACCCTGTTTCTGTACTGTCACGCTCTGATTCTATACCCTTTTTTTTATATCCTGTTTCTGTACTGTAACTCACTGATTCTATACCCTGTTTCTGTACTGTAACTCTCTGATTCTATACCCTGTTTGTGTACTGTAACTCCCTGATTCTATACCCTGTTTCTGTACTGTAACTACCTGATTCTATACCATGTTTCCGTACTGTAACTCTCTGATTCTATACCCTGTTTCTGTACTGTAACTCCCTGATTCTATGCCATGTTTCTGTACTGTAACTCCCTGATTCTGTACCATGTTTCTGTAGTGTAACTCTCTGATTCTATACCCTGTTTCTGTACTGTCACTCTCTGATTCTATACCCTTTTTTTTATATCCTGTTTCTCTACTGTAACTCACTGATTCTATACCCTGTTTCTGTACTGTAACTCTCTGATTCTATACCCTGTTTGTGTACTGTAACTCCCTGATTCTATACCCTGTTTCTGTACTGTAACTACCTGATTCTATACCATGTTTCCGTACTGTAACTCTCTGATTCTATACCCTGTTTCTGTACTGTAACTCTCTGATTCTATACCCTGTTTCTGTGCTGTAACTCCCTGATTCTATACCCTGTTTCTGTACTGTAACTCTCTGATTCTATATCCAGTTTCTGTACTGTAACTTCCTGATTCTATACCCTGTTTGTGTACTGTAACTCTCTGATTCTATACCCTGTTTCTGTACTGTCACGCTCTGATTCTATACCCTTTTTTTTATATCCTGTTTCTGTACTGTAACTCACTGATTCTATACCCTGTTTCTGTACTGTAACTCTCTGATTCTATACCCTGTTTGTGTACTGTAACTCCCTGATTCTATACCCTGTTTCTGTACTGTAACTACCTGATTCTATACCATGTTTCCGTACTGTAACTCTCTGATTCTATACCCTGTTTCTGTACTGTAACTCCCTGATTCTATGCCATGTTTCTGTACTGTAACTCCCTGATTCTGTACCATGTTTCTGTAATGTAACTCCCTGATTCTATACCCTGTTTCTGTACTGTAACTCCCTGATTCTATACCCTGTTTCTGTACTGTAACTCTGATTCTATACCCTGTTTGTGTACTGTAACTCTCTAATTCTGTACACTGTTTGTGTACTGTAACTCTCTGATTCTATATCCTGGTTGTGTACTGTAACTCCCTGATTCTATACCCTGTTTGTGTACTGTAACTCTGATTCTAAACCCTGTTTGTGTACTGTAACTCCCTGATTCTATACCCTGTTTCTGTAATGTAACTCCCTGATTCTATACCCTGTTTCTGTACTGTAACTCTCTGATTCTATACCCTGTTTGTGTACTGTAACTCCCTGATTCTATACCATGTTTCTGTACTGTAACTCCCTGATTCTATACCCTGTTTCTGCACTGTAACTCCCTGATTCTATACCCTGTTTCTGTACTGTAACTCCCTGATTCTATACCCTATTTCTGTCATGTAACTCCCTGATTCTATACCCTGTTTCTGTACTGTAACTCTCTGATTCTATACCCTGTTTGTGTACTGTAACTCCCTGATTCTATACCCTGTTTCTGTACTGTAACTCCTTGATTCTATACCCTGTTTCTGTACTGTAACTCCTTGATTCTATACCCTGTTACTGTACTGTAACTCCTTGATTCTATACCCAGTTTGTGTATTGTAACTCTCTGATTCTATACCGTGTTTCTGTCCTGTAACTCTCTGATTCTATACCCTGTTTCTGTGCTGTAACTCCCTGATTCTATACCCTGTTTCTGTACTGTAACTCTCTGATTCTATATCCTGTTTCTGTACTGTAACTTCCTGATTCTATACCCTGTTTGTGTACTGTAACTCTCTGATTCTATACCCTGTTTCTGTAGTGTAACTCTCTGATTCTATACCCTGTTTCTGTACTGTCACTCTCTGATTCTATACCCTTTTTTTTATATCCTGTTTCTGTACTGTAACTCACTGATTCTATACCCTGTTTCTGTACTGTAACTCTCTGATTCTATACCCTGTTTGTGTACTGTAACTCCCTGATTCTATACCCTGTTTCTGTACTGTAACTACCTGATTCTATACCATGTTTCCGTACTGTAACTCTCTGATTCTATACCATGTTTCTGTAATGTAACTCCCTGATTCTATACCCTGTTTCTGTACTGTAACTCCCTGATTCTATACCCTGTTTGTGTACTGTAACTCTGATTCTATACCCTGTTTGGGTACTGTAACTCTCTGATTCTATACCCTGTTTGTGTACTGTAACTCTGATTCTATACCCTGTTTGTGTATTGTAACTCTCTGATTCTGTACATTGTTTGTGCACTGTAACTCCCTGATTCTCTATCCTGTTTCTGTACTGTAACTCCCTGATTTTATACCCTGTTTCTGTACTGTAACTCTGATTCTATTCCCTGTTTGTGTACTGTAACTCCCTGATTCTATACCATGTTTCTATACTGTAACTCTGATTCTCTCCCCTGTTTCTGTACTGTAACTCTGATTCTATACCCTGTTTCTGTACTGTAACTCTCTGATTCTATACCATGTTTCTGTACTGTAACTCCCTGATTCCATACCCTGTTTCTGTACTGTAACTCCCTGATTCTATACCCTGTTTCTGTACTGTAACTCCCTGATTCTATACCATGTTTCTGTACTGTAACTCCCTGAATCTATTCGCTGTTTGTGTACTGTAACTCCCTGATTCTATACCCTGTTTCTGTACTGTAACTCACTGATTCTATACCATGTTTCTGTACTGTAACTCCCTGATTCTATACCATGTTTCTGTACTGTAACTCCCTGAATCTATTCGCTGTTTGTGTACTGTAACTCCCTGATTCTATACCCTGTTTCTGGACTGTAACTCACTGATTCTATACCCTGTTTCTGTACTGTAACTCCCTGATTCTATACCATGTTTCTGTACTGTAACTCCCTGAATCTATTCGCGGTTTGTGTACTGTAACTCCCTGATTCTATCCCCTGTTTCTGTACTGTAACTCTCTGATTCTATACCCTGTTTGTGTACTGTAACTCCCTGATTCTATACCATGTTTCTGTACTGTAACTCCCTGATTCTATACCCTGTTTCTGCACTGTAACTCCCTGATTCTATACCCTGTTTCTGTACTGTAACTCTCTGATTCTATACCCTATTTCTGTCATGTAACTCCCTGATTCTATACCCTGTTTCTGTACTGTAACTCTCTGATTCTATACCCTGTTTGTGTACTGTAACTCCCTGATTCTATACCCTGTTTCTGTACTGTAACTCCTTGATTCTATACCCTGTTTCTGTACTGTAACTCCTTGATTCTATACCCTGTTTCTGTACTGTAACTCCTTGATTCTATACCCAGTTTGTGTATTGTAACTCTCTGATTCTATACCGTGTTTCTGTCCTGTAACTCTCTGATTCTATACCCTGTTTCTGTGCTGTAACTCCCTGATTCTATACCCTGTTTCTGTACTGTAACTCTCTGATTCTATATCCTGTTTCTGTACTGTAACTTCCTGATTCTATACCCTGTTTGTGTACTGTAACTCTCTGATTCTATACCCTGTTTCTGTAGTGTAACTCTCTGATTCTATACCCTGTTTCTGTACTGTCACTCTCTGATTCTATACCCTTTTTTTTATATCCTGTTTCTGTACTGTAACTCACTGATTCTATACCCTGTTTCTGTACTGTAACTCTCTGATTCTATACCCTGTTTGTGTACTGTAACTCCCTGATTCTATACCCTGTTTCTGTACTGTAACTACCTGATTCTATACCATGTTTCCGTACTGTAACTCTCTGATTCTATACCCTGTTTCTGTACTGTAACTCCCTGATTCTATACCATGTTTCTGTAATGTAACTCCCTGATTCTATACCCTGTTTCTGTACTGTAACTCCCTGATTCTATACCCTGTTTGTGTACTGTAACTCTGATTCTATACCCTGTTTGGGTACTGTAACTCTCTGATTCTATACCCTGTTTGTGTACTGTAACTCTGATTCTATACCCTGTTTGTGTATTGTAACTCTCTGATTCTGTACATTGTTTGTGCACTGTAACTCCCTGATTCTCTATCCTGTTTCTGTACTGTAACTCCCTGATTTTATACCCTGTTTCTGTACTGTAACTCTGATTCTATTCCCTGTTTGTGTACTGTAACTCCCTGATTCTATACCATGTTTCTATACTGTAACTCTGATTCTCTCCCCTGTTTCTGTACTGTAACTCTGATTCTATACCCTGTTTCTGTACTGTAACTCTCTGATTCTATACCATGTTTCTGTACTGTAACTCCCTGATTCCATACCCTGTTTCTGTACTGTAACTCCCTGATTCTATACCCTGTTTCTGTACTGTAACTCCCTGATTCTATACCATGTTTCTGTACTGTAACTCCCTGAATCTATTCGCTGTTTGTGTACTGTAACTCCCTGATTCTATACCCTGTTTCTGTACTGTAACTCACTGATTCTATACCATGTTTCTGTACTGTAACTCCCTGATTCTATACCATGTTTCTGTACTGTAACTCCCTGAATCTATTCGCTGTTTGTGTACTGTAACTCCCTGATTCTATACCCTGTTTCTGGACTGTAACTCACTGATTCTATACCCTGTTTCTGTACTGTAACTCCCTGATTCTATACCATGTTTCTGTACTGTAACTCCCTGAATCTATTCGCGGTTTGTGTACTGTAACTCCCTGATTCTATCCCCTGTTTCTGTACTGTAACTCTCTGATTCTATACCATGTTTCTGTACTGTAACTCCCTGATTCCATACCCTGTTTCTGTACTGTAACTCCCTGATTCTATACCCTGTTTCTGTACTGTAACTCACTGATTCTATACCATGTTTCTGTACTGTAACTCTCAGATTCTATACCATGTTTCTGTACTGTAACTCTCAGATTCTATAACCTGTTTCTGTACTGTAACTCTGATTCTATACCCTGTTTGTGTACTGTAACTCTCTGATTCTATACCCTGTTTGTGTACTGTAACTCCCTGATTCCATACCCTGTTTCTGTACTGTAACTCCCTGATTCTATACCCTGTTTCTGTACTGTAACTCCCTGATTCTATACCATGTTTCTGTACTGTAACTCTCTGAATCTATTCGCGGTTTGTGTACTGTAACTCCCTGATTCTATACCATGTTTCTGTACTGTAACTGTCTGATTCTATACCTTTTGTGTACTGTAACTCTCTGATTCTCTCCCCTGTTTGTGTACTGTAACTCTGATTCTATACCCTGTTTCTGTACTGTAACTCCCTAATTATATACCCTGTTTCTGTACTGTAACTCCCTGATTCTATACCCTGTTTCTGTACTGTAACTCCCTGATTCTATACCATGTTTCTGTACTGTAACTCTCTGATTCTATACCCTGTTTGTGTACTGTAACTCCCTGATTCTATACCCTGTTTCTGTAATGTAACTCCCTGATTCTATACCCTGTTTCTGTACTGTAACACTCTGATTCTATACCCTGTTTGTGTACTGAAACTCCCTGATTCTATACCCTGTTTCTGTACTGTAACTCCTTGATTCTATACCCTGTTTGTGTACTGTAACTCTCTGATTCTATACCCTGTTTCTGTACTGTAACTCTCTGATTCTATACCCTGTTTCTGTGCTGTAACTCCCTGATACTTTACCCTGTTTCTGTACTGTAACTCTCTGATTCTATACCCTGTTTCTGTACTGTAACTTCCTGATTCTATACCCTGTTTGTGTACTGTAACTCTCTGATTCTATACCCTGTTTCTGTACTGTAACTCTCTGATTCTATACCCTGTTTCTGTCCTGCAACTCCATGATTCTATACCTTTTTTTTATATCCTGTTTCTGCACTGTAACTCACTGATTCTATACCCTGCTTCTGTACTGTAACTCTCTGATTCTATACCCTTTTTTTTATATCCTGTTTCTGCACTGTAACTCACTGATTCTATACCCTGTTTCTGTACTGTAACTCCCTGATTCTATACCCTGTTTGTGTACTGTAACTCCCTGATTCTATACCATGTTTCTGTACTGTAACTCACTGATTCTATACCCTGTTTGTGTACTGTAACTCTCTGATTCTATACCTTTTCTGTACTGTAACTCTCTGATTGTCTCCCCTGTTTGTGTACTGTAACTCTGATTCTATACCCTGTTTCTATACTGTAACTCCCTGATTCTATACCTTGTTTCTGTACTGTAACTCCCTGATTCTATACCCTGTTTCTGTACTGTAACTCCCTGATTCTATACCATGTTTCTGTACTGTAACTCCCTGATTCTATACCCTGTTTGTGTACTGTAACTCTGATTCTATACCCTGTTTGGGTACTGTAACTCTCTGATTCTATACCCTGTTTCTGTACTATAACTCTGATTCTATACCCTGTTTGTGTATTGTAACTCTCTGATTCTGTACATTGTTTGTGCACTGTAACTCCCTGATTCTCTATCCTGTTTCTGTACTGTAACTCCCTGATTTTATACCCTGTTTCTGTACTGTAACTCTGATTCTATTCCCTGTTTGTGTACTGTAACTCCCTGATTCTATACCATGTTTCTATACTGTAACTCTGATTCTCTCCCCTGTTTCTGTACTGTAACTCTGATTCTATACCCTGTTTCTGTACTGTAACTCTCTGATTCTATACCATGTTTCTGTACTGTAACTCCCTGATTCCATACCCTGTTTCTGTACTGTAACTCCCTGATTCTATACCCTGTTTCTGTACTGTAACTCCCTGATTCTATACCATGTTTCTGTACTGTAACTCCCTGAATCTATTCGCTGTTTGTGTACTGTAACTCCCTGATTCTATACCCTGTTTCTGTACTGTAACTCACTGATTCTATACCATGTTTCTGTACTGTAACTCCCTGATTCTATACCATGTTTCTGTACTGTAACTCCCTGAATCTATTCGCTGTTTGTGTACTGCAACTCCCTGATTCTATACCCTGTTTCTGGACTGTAACTCACTGATTCTATACCCTGTTTCTGTACTGTAACTCCCTGATTCTATACCATGTTTCTGTACTGTAACTCCCTGAATCTATTCGCGGTTTGTGTACTGTAACTCCCTGATTCTATCCCCTGTTTCTGTACTGTAACTCTCTGATTCTATACCATGTTTCTGTACTGTAACTCCCTGATTCCATACCCTGTTTCTGTACTGTAACTCCCTGATTCTATACCCTGTTTCTGTACTGTAACTCACTGATTCTATACCATGTTTCTGTACTGTAACTCTCAGATTCTATACCATGTTTCTGTACTGTAACTCTCAGATTCTATAACCTGTTTCTGTACTGTAACTCTGATTCTATACCCTGTTTGTGTACTGTAACTCTCTGATTCTATACCCTGTTTGTGTACTGTAACTCCCTGATTCCATACCCTGTTTCTGTACTGTAACTCCCTGATTCTATACCCTGTTTCTGTACTGTAACTCCCTGATTCTATACCATGTTTCTGTACTGTAACTCCCTGAATCTATTCGCGGTTTGTGTACTGTAACTCCCTGATTCTATACCATGTTTCTGTACTGTAACTGTCTGATTCTATACCTTTTGTGTACTGTAACTCTCTGATTCTCTCCCCTGTTTGTGTACTGTAACTCTGATTCTATACCCTGTTTCTGTACTGTAACTCCCTAATTCTATACCCTGTTTCTGTACTGTAACTCCCTGATTCTATACCCTGTTTCTGTACTGTAACTCCCTGATTCTATACCATGTTTCTGTACTGTAACTCTCTGATTCTATACCCTGTTTGTGTACTGGAACTCCCTGATTCTATACCCTGTTTCTGTAATGTAACTCCCTGATTCTATACCCTGTTTCTGTACTGTAACACTCTGATTCTATACCCTGTTTGTGTACTGTAACTCCCTGATTCTATACCCTGTTTCTGTACTGTAACTCCTTGATTCTATACCCTGTTTGTGTACTGTAACTCTCTGATTCTATACCCTGTTTCTGTACTGTAACTCTCTGATTCTATACCCTGTTTCTGTGCTGTAACTCCCTGATACTTTACCCTGTTTCTGTACTGTAACTCTCTGATTCTATACCCTGTTTCTGTACTGTAACTTCCTGATTCTATACCCTGTTTGTGTACTGTAACTCTCTGATTCTATACCCTGTTTCTGTACTGTAACTCTCTGATTCTATACCCTGTTTCTGTCCTGCAACTCCATGATTCTATACCCTTTTTTTTAATATCCTGTTTCTGCACTGTAACTCACTGATTCTATACCCTGCTTCTGTACTGTAACTCTCTGATTCTATACCCTTTTTTTTATATCCTGTTTCTGCACTGTAACTCACTGATTCTATACCCTGTTTCTGTACTGTAACTCCCTGATTCTATACCCTGTTTGTGTACTGTAACTCCCTGATTCTATACCATGTTTCTGTACTGTAACTCACTGCTTCTATACCCTGTTTGTGTACTGTAACTCTCTGATTCTATACCTTTTATGTACTGTAACTCTCTGATTGTCTCCCCTGTTTGTGTACTGTAACTCTGATTCTATACCCTGTTTCTATACTGTAACTCCCTGATTCTATACCTTGTTTCTGTACTGTAACTCCCTGATTCTATACCCTGTTTCTGTACTGTAACTCCCTGATTCTATACCATGTTTCTGTACTGTAACTCCCTGATTCTATACCCTGTTTCTGTACTGTAACTCCCTAATTCTATGCCCTGTTTCTGTACTGTAACTCCCTAATTCTATACCCTGTTTCTGTACTGTAACTCTCTGATTCGATACGCTGTTTCTGTACTGTAACTCCCTGATTCTATAACCTGTTTGTGTACTGTAACTCCCTGATTCTATACACTGTTTCTGTACTGTAACTCCCTGATTCTATATCCTGTTTCTGTAATGTAACTCCCTGATTCTATACCCTGTTTCTGTGCTGTAACTCACTGATTCTATACCCTGTTTCTGTACTGTAACTCTCTGATTCTATACCCTGTTTCTGTACTGTAACTCCCTGATTCTACACCATGTTTCTGTAATGTAACTCCCTGATTCTCTCCCCTGTTTCTGTACTGTAACTCCCTGATTCTATACTCTGTTTCTGTACTGTAACTCCATGATTCTATACCCTGTTTCTGTACTGTAACTCCCTGATTCTATACCTTGTTTCTGTAATGTAACTCCCTGATTCTATACCCTGTATGTGTACTGTAACTCCATGATTCTATACCCTGTTTCTGTACTGTAACTCCCTGATTATATACCTTGTTTCTGTAATGTAACTCCCTGATTCTATACCCTGTATGTGTACTGGAACTCTGATTCTATACCCTGTTTGTGTACTGTAACTCCCTGATTCTATACCCTGTTTGTGTACTGTAACTCCCTGATTCTATACCGATTGTGTACTGTAACTCCCTGATTCTATACCCTGTTTGTGTACTGTAATCTCTGATTCTATACCCTGTTTGTGTACTGTAAGTCTCTGATTCTATACCCTGTTTCTGTACTGTAACTCCCTGATTCTATTCCCTGTTTGAGTACTGTAACTCTCTGATTCTATACCCTGTTTCTGTACTGCAACTCACTGATTCTATACCATGTTTCAAGACTGTAACGCTCAGATTCTATAACCTGTTTCTGTACTGTAACTCTGATTCTATACCCTGTTTCTGTACTGTAACTCTCTGATTCTATACCATGTTTCTGTACTGTAACTCTCTGATTCTATACCCTGTTTCTGTACTGTAACTCTGATTGTATACCCTGTTTGTGTACTGTAACTCCCTGATTCTATACCCTGTTTCTGTACTGTAACTCCTTGATTCTATACTGTTTGTGCACTGTAACTCTGATTCTATACCCTGTTTGTGCACTGCAACACCCTGATTCTATACCCTGCTTCTGTACTGTAACTCCCCAATTCTATACCCTGTTTCCGTACTGTAACTCTCTGATTCTATAGCCTGTTTCTGCACTGTAACTCCGTAATTCTATACCCTGTTTGTGTACTGTAACACCCTGATTCTATACCCTGTTTCTGTACTGTAACTCCCTGATTCTATACCCTGATTGTGTACTGTAACTCTCTGAATCTATACCCTGTTTGTGCACTGTAACTCCCTGATTCTATACCGATTGTGTACTGTAACTCCCTGATTCTATACCCTGTTTGTGTACTGTAACTCTCTGATTCTATACCCTGTTTGTGTACTGTAAGTCTCTGATTCTATACCCTGTTTCTGTACTGTAACTCCCTGATTCTATTCCCTGTTTGAGTACTGTAACTCTCTGATTCTATACCCTGTTTCTGTACTGCAACTCACTGATTCTATACCATGTTTCAAGACTGTAACGCTCAGATTCTATAACCTGTTTCTGTACTGTAACTCTGATTCTATACCCTGTTTCTGTACTGTAACTCTCTGATTCTATACCCTGTTTCTGTACTGTAACTCTGATTGTATACCCTGTTTCTGTACTGTAACTCTCTGATTCTATTCCCTGTTTGTGTACTGTAACTCCCTGATTCTATACCCTGTTTCTGTACTGTAACTCCCTGATTCTATACCCTGTTTCTGTACTGTAACTCTCTGATTCTATACCCTGTTTCTGGACTGTAACTCACTGATTCTATACCCTGTTTCTGTACTGTAACTCTCTGATTCTATACCCTGTTTGTGTACTGTAACTCTCTGATTCTATACCCTGTTTGTGTACTGTAACACCCCGATTCTATACCCTGTTTCTGTACTGTAACTCCCTGATTCTATACCCTGATTGTGTACTGTAACTCTCTGAATCTATACCCTGTTTGTGTACTGTAACTCCCTGATTCTATATGCTGATTGTGAACTGTAACTCCCTGATTCTATACCCTGTTTGTGTACTGTAACTCTCTGATTCTATACCCTGTTTGTGTACTGTAACTCCCTGATTCTATACCCTGTTTGTGTACTGTAACTCCCTGATTCTATACCCTGATTGTGTACTGTAACTCCCTGATTCTATACCCTGATTGTGTACTGTAACTCTCTGATTCTATACCCTGTTTGTGTACTGTAAGTCTCTGATTCTATACCCTGTTTCTGTACTGTAACTCCCTGATTCTATTCCCTGTTTGAGTACTGTAACTCTCTGATTCTATACCCTGTTTCTGTACTGTAACTCACTGATTCTATACCATGTTTCAAGACTGTAACGCTCAGATTCTATACCCTGTTTGTGTACTGTAACTCTGATTCTATACCCTGTTTCTGTACTGGAACTCTCTGATTCTATACCCTGTTTCTGTACTGTAACTCTGATTGTATACCCTGTTTCTGTACTGTAACTCTCTGATTCTATTCCCTGTTTGTGTACTGTAACTCCCTGATTCTATACCCTGTTTGTGTACTGCAACTCCCTGATTCTATACCCTGTTTCTGTACTGTAACTCCATGATTCTATACCCTGTTTCTGTACTGTAACTCTCTGATTCTATACCGTTTCTGTACTTTAACTCCCTGATTCTAGACCATGTTTCTGTACTGTAACTCCCTGATTCTATACCCTGTTTCTGTACTGTAACTCCCTGATTCTATACCCTGTTTCTGTACTGTAACTCTGATTCTGTACCATGTTTCTGTACTGTAACTCCCTGATTCTATACCCTGTTTGTGTACTGTAACTCTCTGAATCTATACCCTGTTTGTGTACTGTAACTCCCTGATTCTATACCCTGATTGTGTACTGTAACTTCCTGATTCTATACCGTTTGTGTACTGTAACTCTGATTCTATACCCTGTTTGTGTACTGTAACTCTCTGATTCTCTCCCCTGTTTCTGTACTGTAACTTTCTGATTCTATACCCTGTTTCTGTACTGTAACTCTCTGATTCTATACCCTGTTTGTGTACTGTAACTCCCTGATTCTATACCGTGTTTCTGTACTGTAACTCCCTAATTCTATACCCTGTTTCTGTACTGTAACTCCCTAATTGTATACCCGGTTTCTGTACTGCAACTCACTGATTCTATACCATGTTTCAAGACTGTAACGCTCAGATTCTATAACCTGTTTCTGTACTGTAACTCTGATTCTACACCCTGTTTCTGTACTGTAACTCTCTGATTCTATGCCCTGTTTGTGTACTGTAACACCCCGATTCTATATTGTTTCTGTACTGTAACTCCCTGATTCTATACCCTGATTGTGTACTGTAACTCTCTGAATCTATACCCTGTTTGTGTACTGTAACTCCCTGATTCTATACGCTGATTGTGAACTGTAACTCCCTGATTCTATACCCTGTTTGTGTACTGTAACTCTCTGATTCTATACCCTGTTTGTGTACTGTAACTCCCTGATTCTATACCCTGTTTGTGTACTGTAACTCCCTGATTCTATACCCTGATTGTGTACTGTAACTCCCTGATTCTATACCCTGATTGTGTACTGTAACTCTCTGATTCTATACCCTGTTTGTGTACTGTAAGTCTCTGATTCTATACCCTGTTTCTGTACTGTAACTCCCTGATTCTATTCCCTGTTTGAGTACTGTAACTCTCTGATTCTATACCCTGTTTCTGTACTGTAACTCACTGATTCTATACCATGTTTCAAGACTGTAACGCTCAGATTCTATACCCTGTTTGTGTACTGTAACTCTGATTCTATACCCTGTTTCTGTACTGGAACTCTCTGATTCTAAACCCTGTTTCTGTACTGTAACTCTGATTGTATACCCTGTTTCTGTACTGTAACTCTCTGATTCTATTCCCTGTTTGTGTACTGCAACTCCCTGATTCTATACCCTGTTTCTGTACTGTAACTCCATGATTCTATACCCTGTTTCTGTACTGTAACTCTCTGATTCTATACCGTTTCTGTACTTTAACTCCCTGATTCTAGACCATGTTTCTGTACTGTAACTCCCTGATTCTATACCCTGTTTCTGTACTGTAACTCCCTGATTCTATACCCTGTTTCTGTACTGTAACTCTGATTCTGTACCATGTTTCTGTACTGTAACTCCCTGATTCTATACCCTGTTTGTGTACTGTAACTCTCTGAATCTATACCCTGTTTCTGTACTGTAACTCCCTGATTCTATACCCTGATTGTGTACTGTAACTTCCTGATTCTATACCGTTTGTGTACTGTAACTCTGATTCTATACCCTGTTTGTGTACTGTAACTCTCTGATTCTCTCCCCTGTTTCTGTACTGTAACTTTCTGATTCTATACCCTGTTTCTGTACTGTAACTCTCTGATTCTATACCCTGTTTGTGTACTGTAACTCCCTGATTCTATACCGTGTTTCTGTACTGTAACTCCCTAATTCTATACCCTGTTTCTGTACTGTAACTCCCTAATTGTATACCCGGTTTCTGTACTGTAACTCTCTGATTCTATACCCTGTTTCTGTACTGCAACTCCCTGATTCTATAACCTGTTTGTGTACTGTAACTCCGATTCTATACCCTGTTTCAGTACTGTAACTCTCTGATTCTATACCCTGTTTCTGTACTGTAACTCACTGATTCTATACCCTGTTTCTGTACTGTGACTCCCTGATTCCATACCCTGTTTCTGCAATGTAACTCCCTGATTCTATACCCTGTTTCTGTACTGTAACTCTCTGATTCTATACCCTGTTTGTGTACTGTAACTCCCTGATTCTATACCCTGTTTCTGTACTGTAACTCCTTGATTCTATACCGTTTGTGTACTGTAACTCTGATTCTATACCCTGTTTGTGTACTGTAACTCCCTGATTCAATACCCTGCTTCTGTACTGTAACTCCCTAATTCTATACCCTGTTTCTGTACTGTAACTCCCTAATTTTATACCCTGTTTCTGTACTGTAACTCTCTGATTCTATAGCCTGTTTCTGCACTGTAACTCCGTAAATCTATACCCTGTTTGTGTAATGTAACACCCTGATTCTATACCCTGTTTCTGTACTGTAACTCCCTGATTCTATACCCTGATTGTGTACTGTAACTCTCTGAATCTATACCCTGTTTGTGTACTGTAACTCCCTGATTCTATACGCTGATTGTGAACTGTAACTCCCTGATTCTATACCCTGTTTGTGTACTGTAACTCTCTGATTCTATACCCTGTTTGTGTACTTTAACTCCCTGATTCTATACCCTTTTTGTGTACTGTAACTCCCTGATTCTATACCCTGATTGTGTACTGTAACTCCCTGATTCTATACCCTGATTGTGTACTGTAACTCCCTGATTCTATACCCTGTTTGTGTACTGTAACTCTCTGATTATATACCCTGTTTGTGTACTGTAACTCTCTGATTCTCTCCCCTGTTTCTGTACTGTAACTCTCTGATTCTATACCCTGTTTCTGTACTGTAAGTCCCTGATTCTATACCCTGTTTCTGGACTGTAACTCCCTGATTCTATACCCTGTTTCTGTATTGTAACTCGCTGATTCTATACCCTGTTTGTGTACTGTAACTCTCTGATTCTATACCCTGTTTCTGTACTGTAACTCTCTGATTCTATAGAAACATAGAAACATAGAAAATAGGTGCAGGAGTAGGCCATTCGGCCCTTCTAGCCTGCACCGCCATTCAATGAGTTCATGGCTGACCATGCAACTTCAGTACCCCATTCCTGCTTTCTCACCATACCCCTTGATTCCCCTAGCAGTAAGGACTTCATCTAACTCCTTTTTGAATATATTTAGTGAATTGGCCTCAACAACTTTCTGTGGTAGAGAATTCCACAGGTTCACCACTCTTTGGGTGAAGAAATTCCTCCTCATCTCAGTCCTAAATGGCTTCCTCCTTATCCTTAGGCTGTGTCCCCTGGTTCTGGACTTCCCCAACATTGGGAACATTCTTCCTGCATCTAACCTGTCTAACCCCGTCAGAGAGTTACAGTACAGAAACAGGGTATAGAATCAGGGTATACTCTGTTTGTGTACTGTAACTCTCTGATTGTGTACCATGTTTCTGTACTGTAACTCTCTGATTCTATACCCTGTTTCTGTACTGTAACTCCCAGATTCTATACCCTGTTTCTGTACTGTAACTCTCTGATTCTATTCCCTGTTTCTGTACTGTAACTCTCTGATTCTATACCCTGTTTGTGTACTGTAACTCCCTGATTCTATACCCTGTTTCTGTACTGTAACTCCCTGATTCTATACCCTGTTTCTGTACTGTAACTCCCTGATTCTACACCCTGTTTCTGTACTGTAACTCTCTGATTCTATACCATGTTTCTGCACTGTAACTCCCTGATTCTATACCCTGTTTCTGTACTGTAACTCCCTGATTCTATACCCTGTTTCTATACTGTAACTCCCTGATTCTATACCCTGTTTCTGTACTGTAACTCTCTGATTCTATACCATGTTTCTGTACTGTAACTCTCTGATTCTATACCATGTTTGTGTACTGTAACTTTCTGATTCTATACCCTGTTTCTGTACTGTAACTCTCTGATTCTATACCCTGTTTCTGTACTGTAACTCACTGATTCTATTCCATGTTTGTGTACTGTAACTCTCTGATTCTATACCATATTTGTGTACTGTAACTCCCTGATTCTATACCCTGTTTCTGTACTGTAACTCCCTGATTCTATACCCTGTTCCTGTACTGTAACTCTCTGATTCTATACGATGTTTCTGTACTGTAACTCTCTGATTCTATACCATGTTTGTGTAGTGTAACTTTCTGATTCTATACCCTGTTTCTGTACTGTAACTCTCTGATTCTATACCCTGTTTCTGTACTGTAACTCACTGATTGTATTCCATGTTTGTGTACTGTAACTCTCTGATTCTATACCATATTTGTGTACTGTAACTCTCTGATTCTATACCCTGTTTCTGTACTGTAACTCTCTGATTCTATACCGTTTCTGTACTGTAACTCCCTGATTCTCTCTACTGTTTCTGTACTGTAACTCCCTGATTCTATACCCTGTTTCTGTACTGTAACTCCCTGATTCTATACCCTGTTTCTCTACTGTAACTCCCTGATTCTATACCCTGTTTCTGTACTGTAACTCTCTGATTCTACACCCTGTTTCTGTACTGTATCTCTGATTCTATACCCTGTTTCTGTACTGTAACTCCCTGATTCTATACCCTGTTTCTGTACTGTAACTCTCTGATTCTATACGCTGTTTGTGTACTGTAACTCTCTGATTCTATACCCTGTTTCTGTACTGTAAATCCCTGATTCAATACCCTGTTTTTGTACTGTATCTCTGATTCTATACCCTGTTTCTGTACTGTAACTCACTGATTCTATACCCTGTTTCTGTACTGTAACTCCCTGATTCTATACCCTGTTTCTGCAATGTAACTCCCTGATTCTATACCCTGTTTCTGTACTGTAACTCTCTGATTCTATACGCTGTTTGTGTACTGTAACTCTCTGATTCTATACCCTGTTTCTGTACTGTAAATCCCTGATTCAATACCCTGTTTTTGTACTGTATCTCTGATTCTATACCCTGTTTCTGGACTGTAACTCTCTGATTCTATACCCTGTTTCTGTACTGTAACTCACTGATTCTATACCCTGTTTCTGTACTGTAACTCCCTGATTCTATACCCTGTTTCTGCAATGTAACTCCCTGATTCTATACCCTGTTTCTGTACTGTAACTCTCTGATTCTATACCCTGTTTGTGTACTGTAACTCCCTGATTCTATACCCTGTTTCTGTACTGTAACTCCTTGATTCTATACCGTTTGTGTACTGTAACTCTGATTCTATACCCTGTTTGTGTACTGTAACTCCCTGATTCTATACCCTGCTTCTGTACTGTAACTCCCTAATTCTATACCCTGTTTCTGTACTGTAACTCCTTGATTCTATACCGTTTGTGTACTGTAACTCTGATTCTATACCCTGTTTGTGTACTGTAACTCCCTGATTCTATACCCTGCTTCTGTACTGTAACTCCCAATTTTATACCCTGTTTCTGTACTGTAACTCTCTGATTCTATAGCCTGTTTCTGCACTTTAACTCCGTAATTCTATACCCTGTTTGTGTACTGTAACTTTCTGAATCTATACCCTGTTTGTGTACTGTAACTCCCTGATTCTATACGCTGATTGTGAACTGTAACTCCCTGATTCTATACCCTGTTTGTGTACTGTAACTCTCTGATTCTATACCCTGTTTGTGTACTTTAACTCCCTGATTCTATACCCTTTTTGTGTACTGTAACTCCCTGATTCTATACCCTGTTTGTGTACTGTAACTCTCTGATTCTATACCCTGTTTCTATACTGTAACTCCCTGATTCTATACCCTGTTTCTGTACTGTAACTCTCTGATTCTATACCATGTTTCTGTATTGTAACTCTCTGATTCTATAACATGTTTTTGTCCTGTAACTTTCTGATTCTATACCCTGTTTCTGTACTGTAACTCTCTGATTCTATACCCTGTTTCTGTACTGTAACTCACTGATTCTATTCCATGTTTGTGTACTGTAACTCTCTGATTCTATACCATATTTGTGTAGTGTAACTCCCTGATTCTATACCCTGTTTCTGTACTGTAACTCCCTGATTCTATACCCTGTTCCTGTACTGTAACTCTCTGATTCTATACCATGTTTCTGTACTGTAACTCTCTGATTCTATACCATGTTTGTGTACTGTAACTTTCTGATTCTATACCCTGTTTCTGTACTGTAACTCTCTGATTCTATACCCTGTTTCTGTACTGTAACTCACTGATTCTATTCCATGTTTGTGTACTGTAACTCTCTGATTCTATACCATATTTGTGTACTGTAACTCTCTGATTCTATACCCTGTTTCTGTACTGTAACTCTCTGATTCTATACCGTTTCTGTACTGTAACTCCCTGATTCTCTCTACTGTTTCTGTACTGTAACTCCCTGATTCTATACCCTGTTTCTGTACTGTAACTCCCGGATTCTATACCCTGTTTCTCTACTGTAACTCCCTGATTCTATACCCTGTTTCTGTACTGTAACTCTCTGATTCTACACCCTGTTTCTGTACTGTATCTCTGATTCTATACCCTGTTTCTGTACTGTAACTCCCTGATTCTATACCCTGTTTCTGTACTGTAACTCTCTGATTCTATACGCTGTTTGTGTACTGTAACTCTCTGATTCTATACCCTGTTTCTGTACTGTAAATCCCTGATTCAATACCCTGTTTTTGTACTGTATCTCTGATTCTATACCCTGTTTCTGTACTGTAACTCCCTGATTCTATACCCTGTTTGGGTACTGTAACTCTCTGATTCTATACCTTGTTTCTGTACTGTAACTCTCTGATTCTATATCCTGTTTGTGTACTGTAACTCTCTGATTCTATACCCTGTTTCTGTACTGTAACTCCCTGATTCTATACCCTGTTTCTGTACTGTAACTCCCTGATTCTATACCCTGTTTGTGTACTGTAACTCTCTGATTCTATACCCTGTTTGTGTACTGTAACTCTCTGATTCTATACCCTGTTTGTGTACTGTAACTCTCTGATTCTATACCCTGTTTCTGTACTGTTACTCCCTGATTCTATACCATGTTTCTGCACTGTAACTCCCTGATTCTATACCCTGTTTCTGTACTGTAACTCCCTGATTCTATACCCTGTTTCTGTACTGTAACTCTCTGATTCTATACCATGTTTCTGTACTGTAACTCTCTGATTCTATACCAGGTTTGTGTACTGTAACTTTCTGATTCTATACCGTTTCTGTACTGTAACTCTCTGATTCTATACCCTGTTTCTGTACTGTAACTCACTGATTCTATACCATGTTTGTGTACTGTAACTCTCTGATTCTATACCATATTTGTGTACTGTAACTCTCTGATTCTATACCCTGTTTGTGTACTGTAACTCCCTGATTCTATACTCTGTTTCTGTACTGTAACTCCCTGATTCTCTCTCCTGTTTCTGTACTGTAACTCTCTGATTCTATACCGTTTCTGTACTGTAACTCCCTGATTCTATACCCTGTTTCTGTACTGTAACTCTCTGATTCTATACCCTGTTTGTGTACTGTAACTCTCTGATTCTATACCTTGTTTCTGTACTGTAACTCTGATTCTATATCCGGTTTGTGTACTGTAACTCTGATTCTATACCCTGTTTCTGTACTGTAACTCCCTGATTCTATACCCTGTTTCTGTACTGTAACTCCCTGATTCTATACCCTGTTTGTGTACTGTAACTCTCTGATTCTATACCCTGTTTGTGTACTGTAACTCTCTGATTCTATACCCTGTTTCTGGACTGTAACTCCCTGATTCTATACCCTGTTTCTGTCCTGTATCTCTCTGATTCTATACCCTGTTTCTGTCCTGTAACTCACTGATTCTATACCCTGTTTGTGTACTGTAACTCTCTGATTCTATACCTTGTTTCTGCACTGTAACTCTCTGATTCTATACCCTGTTTGTGTACTGTAACTCTCTGATTCTATACCCTGTTTCTGTCCTGTAACTCCCTGATTCTATACCATGTTTCTGTACTGTAACTCCCTGATTCTATACCCTGATTGTGCACTGTAGCTCCCTGATTCTATACCCTGTTTCTGTACTGTATCTCTGATTCTATACCCTGTTTCTGGACTGTAACTCCCTGATTCTATACCCTGTTTCTGTCCTGTATCTCTCTGATTCTATACCCTGTTTCTGTCCTGTAACTCACTGATTCTATACCCTATTTGTGTACTGTAACTCTCTGATTCTATACCTTGTTTCTGTACTGTAACTCTCTGATTCTATACCCTGTTTGTGTACTGTAACTCTCTGATTCTATACCCTGTTTCTGTCCTGTAACTCCCTGATTCTATGCCATGTTTCTGTACTGTAACTCCCTGATTCTATACCCTGTTTGTGTACTGTAACTCTCTGATTCTATACCCTGTTTGTGTACTGTAACTCTCTGATTCTATACCCTGTTTCTGGACTGTAACTCCCTGATTCTATACCCTGTTTCTGTCCTGTATCTCTCTGATTCTATACCCTGTTTCTGTCCTGTAACTCACTGATTCTATACCCTGTTTGTGTACTGTAACTCTCTGATTCTATACCTTGTTTCTGTACTGTAACTCTCTGATTCTATACCCTGTTTGTGTACTGTAACTCTCTGATTCTATACCCTGTTTCTGTCCTGTAACTCCCTGATTCTATACCATGTTTCTGTACTGTAACTCCCTGATTCTATACCCTGATTGTGCACTGTAGCTCCCTGATTCTATACCCTGTTTCTGTACGTTATCTCTGATTCTATACCCTGTTTCTGGACTGTAACTCCCTGATTCTATACCCTGTTTCTGTCCTGTATCTCTCTGATTCTATACCCTGTTTCTGTCCTGTCACTCACTGATTCTATACCCTATTTGTGTACTGTAACTCTCTGATTCTATACCTTGTTTCTGTACTGTAACTCTCTGATTCTATACCCTGTTTGTGTACTGTAACTCTCTGATTCTATACCCTGTTTCTGTCCTGTAACTCCCTGATTCTATGCCATGTTTCTGTACTGTAACTCGCTGATTCTATACCCTGTTTGTGTACTGTAACTCTCTGATTCTATACCCTGTTTGTGTACTGTAACTCTCTGATTCTATACCCTGTTTGTGTACTGTAACTCTCTGATTCTATACCCTGTTTCTGTACTGTTACTCCCTGATTCTATACCATGTTTCTGTACTGTAACTCCCTGATTCTATACCCTGTTTCTGTACTGTAACTCCCTGATTCTATACCCTGTTTCTGTACTGTAACTCTCTGATTCTATACCATGTTTCTGTACTGTAACTCTCTGATTCTATACCATGTTTGTGTACTGTAACTTTCTGATTCTATACCGTTTCTGTACTGTAACTCTCTGATTCTATACCTGTTTCTGTACTGTAACTCACTGATTCTATACCATGTTTGTGTACTGTAACTCTCTGATTCTATACCATATTTGTGTACTGTAACTCTCTGATTCTATACTCTGTTTCTGTACTGTATCTCTCTGATTCTATACCCTGTTTCTGTACTGTAACTCTCTGATTCTATACCCTGTTTGTGTACTGTAACTCCCTGATTCTATACTCTGTTTCTGTACTGTAACTCTCTGATTCTATACCTTGTTTCTGTACTGTAACTCCCTGATTCTCTCTCCTGTTTCTGTACTGTAACTCTCTGATTCTATACCGTTTCTGTACTGTAACTCCCTGATTCTATACCCTGTTTCTGCACTGTAACTCTCTGATTCTATACCCTGTTTGTGTACTGTAACTCTCTGATTCTATACCTTGTTTCTGTACTGTAACTCTGATTCTATATCCGGTTTGTGTACTGTAACTCTGATTCTATACCCTGTTTCTGTACTGTAACTCCCTGATTCTATACCATGTTTCTGTACTGTAACTCCCTGATTCTATACCCTGTTTCTGTACTGTAACTCCCTGATTCTATACCCTGTTTGTGTAGTGTAACTCTCTGATTCTATACCCTGTTTGTGTACTGTAACTCTCTGATTCTATACCCTGTTTCTGGACTGTAACTCCCTGATTCTATACCCTGTTTCTGTCCTGTATCTCTCTGATTCTATACCCTGTTTCTGTCCTGTAACTCACTGATTCTATACCCTGTTTGTGTACTGTAACTCTCTGATTCTATACCTTGTTTCTGTACTGTAACTCTCTGATTCTATACCCTGTTTGTGTACTGTAACTCTCTGATTCTATACCCTGTTTCTGTCCTGTAACTCCCTGATTCTATACCATGTTTCTGTACTGTAACTCCCTGATTCTATACCCTGTTTCTGTACTGTAACTCTCTGATTCTTACCCTGTTTCTGTACTGTAACTCCCTGATTCTATACTCTGTTTGTGTACGGTAACTCTGAATCTATACCCTGTTTCTGTACTGTAACTCCCTGATTCTATACCCTGTTTGTGTACTGTAACTCCCTGATTCTACACCCTGTTTGTGTACTGTAACTCCCTGATTCTCTCTACTGTTTCTGTACTGTAACTCCCTGATTCTATACCCTGTTTCTCTACTGTAACTCTCTGATTCTATACCATATTTGTGTACTGTAACTCTCTGATTCTATACCCTGTTTCTGTACTGTAACTCCCTGATTCTATACTCTGTTTCTGTACTGTAACTCTCTGATTCTATACCCTGTTTCTGTACTGTAACTCCCTGATTCTCTCTACTGTTTCTGTACTGTAACTCCCTGATTCTATACTCTGTTTCTGTACTGTAACTCCCTGATTCTATACCCTGTTTCTGTACTGTAACTCCCTGATTCTATACTCTGTTTCTGTACTGTAACTCTCTGATTCTATACCCTGTTTCTGTACTGTAACTCCCTGATTCTATACCCTGTTTCTGTACTGTAACTCCCTGATTCTATACTCTGTTTCTGTACTGTAACTCTCTGATTCTATACCCTGTTTGTGTACTGTAACTCCCTGATTCTATCCCCTGTTTCTGTACTGTAAATCCCTGATTCTATACCCTGTTTCTGTACTGTAACTCCCTGATTCTCTCTACTGTTTCTGTACTGTAACTCCCTGATTCTATACCCTGTTTCTGTACTGTAACTCCCTGATTCTATACCCTGTTTCTCTACTGTAACTCCCTGATTCTATACCCTGTTTCTGTACTGTAACTCTCTGATTCTACACCCTGTTTCTGTACTGTATCTCTGATTCTATACCCTGTTTCTGTACTGTAACTCTCTGATTCTATACCCTGTTTCTGGACTGTAACTCCCTGATTCTATACCCTGTTTCTGTCCTGTATCTCTCTGATTCTATACCCTGTTTCTGTCCTGTAACTCACTGATTCTATACCCTGTTTGTGTACTGTAACTCTCTGATTCTATACCATATTTGTGTACTGTAACTCTCTGATTCTATACTCTGTTTCTGTACTGTATCTCTCTGATTCTATACCCTGTTTCTGTACTGTAACTCTCTGATTCTATACCCTGTTTGTGTACTGTAACTCCCTGATTCTATACTCTGTTTCTGTACTGTAACTCTCTGATTCTATACCTTGTTTCTGTACTGTAACTCCCTGATTCTCTCTCCTGTTTCTGTACTGTAACTCTCTGATTCTATACCGTTTCTGTACTGTAACTCCCTGATTCTATACCCTGTTTCTGCACTGTAACTCTCTGATTCTATACCCTGTTTCTGTACTGTTACTCCCTGATTCTATACCATGTTTCTGCACTGTAACTCCCTGATTCTATACCCTGTTTCTGTACTGTAACTCCCTGATTCTATACCCTGTTTCTGTACTGTAACTCTCTGATTCTATACCATGTTTCTGTACTGTAACTCTCTGATTCTATACCAGGTTTGTGTACTGTAACTTTCTGATTCTATACCGTTTCTGTACTGTAACTCTCTGATTCTATACCCTGTTTCTGTACTGTAACTCACTGATTCTATACCATGTTTGTGTACTGTAACTCTCTGATTCTATACCATATTTGTGTACTGTAACTCTCTGATTCTATACCCTGTTTGTGTACTGTAACTCCCTGATTCTATACTCTGTTTCTGTACTGTAACTCCCTGATTCTCTCTCCTGTTTCTGTACTGTAACTCTCTGATTCTATACCGTTTCTGTACTGTAACTCCCTGATTCTATACCCTGTTTCTGTACTGTAACTCTCTGATTCTATACCCTGTTTGTGTACTGTAACTCTCTGATTCTATACCTTGTTTCTGTACTGTAACTCTGATTCTATATCCGGTTTGTGTACTGTAACTCTGATTCTATACCCTGTTTCTGTACTGTAACTCCCTGATTCTATACCCTGTTTCTGTACTGTAACTCCCTGATTCTATACCCTGTTTGTGTACTGTAACTCTCTGATTCTATACCCTGTTTGTGTACTGTAACTCTCTGATTCTATACCCTGTTTCTGGACTGTAACTCCCTGATTCTATACCCTGTTTCTGTCCTGTATCTCTCTGATTCTATACCCTGTTTCTGTCCTGTAACTCACTGATTCTATACCCTGTTTGTGTACTGTAACTCTCTGATTCTATACCTTGTTTCTGTACTGTAACTCTCTGATTCTATACCCTGTTTGTGTACTGTAACTCTCTGATTCTATACCCTGTTTCTGTCCTGTAACTCCCTGATTCTATACCATGTTTCTGTACTGTAACTCCCTGATTCTATACCCTGATTGTGCACTGTAGCTCCCTGATTCTATACCCTGTTTCTGTACTGTATCTCTGATTCTATACCCTGTTTCTGGACTGTAACTCCCTGATTCTATACCCTGTTTCTGTCCTGTATCTCTCTGATTCTATACCCTGTTTCTGTCCTGTAACTCACTGATTCTATACCCTATTTGTGTACTGTAACTCTCTGATTCTATACCTTGTTTCTGTACTGTAACTCTCTGATTCTATACCCTGTTTGTGTACTGTAACTCTCTGATTCTATACCCTGTTTCTGTCCTGTAACTCCCTGATTCTATGCCATGTTTCTGTACTGTAACTCCCTGATTCTATACCCTGTTTGTGTACTGTAACTCTCTGATTCTATACCCTGTTTGTGTACTGTAACTCTCTGATTCTATACCCTGTTTGTGTACTGTAACTCTCTGATTCTATACCCTGTTTCTGTACTGTTACTCCCTGATTCTATACCATGTTTCTGTACTGTAACTCCCTGATTCTATACCCTGTTTCTGTACTGTAACTCCCTGATTCTATACCCTGTTTCTGTACTGTAACTCTCTGATTCTATACCATGTTTCTGTACTGTAACTCTCTGATTCTATACCATGTTTGTGTACTGTAACTTTCTGATTCTATACCGTTTCTGTACTGTAACTCTCTGATTCTATACCTGTTTCTGTACTGTAACTCACTGATTCTATACCATGTTTGTGTACTGTAACTCTCTGATTCTATACCATATTTGTGTACTGTAACTCTCTGATTCTATACTCTGTTTCTGTACTGTATCTCTCTGATTCTATACCCTGTTTCTGTACTGTAACTCTCTGATTCTATACCCTGTTTGTGTACTGTAACTCCCTGATTCTATACTCTGTTTCTGTACTGTAACTCTCTGATTCTATACCTTGTTTCTGTACTGTAACTCCCTGATTCTCTCTCCTGTTTCTGTACTGTAACTCTCTGATTCTATACCGTTTCTGTACTGTAACTCCCTGATTCTATACCCTGTTTCTGCACTGTAACTCTCTGATTCTATACCCTGTTTGTGTACTGTAACTCTCTGATTCTATACCTTGTTTCTGTACTGTAACTCTGATTCTATATCCGGTTTGTGTACTGTAACTCTGATTCTATACCCTGTTTCTGTACTGTAACTCCCTGATTCTATACCATGTTTCTGTACTGTAACTCCCTGATTCTATACCCTGTTTCTGTACTGTAACTCCCTGATTCTATACCCTGTTTGTGTACTGTAACTCTCTGATTCTATACCCTGTTTGTGTACTGTAACTCTCTGATTCTATACCCTGTTTCTGGACTGTAACTCCCTGATTCTATACCCTGTTTCTGTCCTGTATCTCTCTGATTCTATACCCTGTTTCTGTCCTGTAACTCACTGATTCTATACCCTGTTTGTGTACTGTAACTCTCTGATTCTATACCTTGTTTCTGTACTGTAACTCTCTGATTCTATACCCTGTTTGTGTACTGTAACTCTCTGATTCTATACCCTGTTTCTGTCCTGTAACTCCCTGATTCTATACCATGTTTCTGTACTGTAACTCCCTGATTCTATACCCTGATTGTGCACTGTAGCTCCCTGATTCTATACCCTGTTTCTGTACTGTATCTCTGATTCTATACCCTGTTTCTGGACTGTAACTCCCTGATTCTATACCCTGTTTCTGTCCTGTATCTCTCTGATTCTATACCCTGTTTCTGTCCTGTAACTCACTGATTCTATACCCTATTTGTGTACTGTAACTCTCTGATTCTATACCTTGTTTCTGTACTGTAACTCTCTGATTCTATACCCTGTTTGTGTACTGTAACTCTCTGATTCTATACCCTGTTTCTGTCCTGTAACTCCCTGATTCTATGCCATGTTTCTGTACTGTAACTCCCTGATTCTATACCCTGTTTGTGTACTGTAACTCTCTGATTCTATACCCTGTTTGTGTACTGTAACTCTCTGATTCTATACCCTGTTTGTGTACTGTAACTCTCTGATTCTATACCCTGTTTCTGTACTGTTACTCCCTGATTCTATACCATGTTTCTGTACTGTAACTCCCTGATTCTATACCCTGTTTCTGTACTGTAACTCCCTGATTCTATACCCTGTTTCTGTACTGTAACTCTCTGATTCTATACCATGTTTCTGTACTGTAACTCTCTGATTCTATACCATGTTTGTGTACTGTAACTTTCTGATTCTATACCGTTTCTGTACTGTAACTCTCTGATTCTATACCTGTTTCTGTACTGTAACTCACTGATTCTATACCATGTTTGTGTACTGTAACTCTCTGATTCTATACCATATTTGTGTACTGTAACTCTCTGATTCTATACTCTGTTTCTGTACTGTATCTCTCTGATTCTATACCCTGTTTCTGTACTGTAACTCTCTGATTCTATACCCTGTTTGTGTACTGTAACTCCCTGATTCTGTACTCTGTTTCTGTACTGTAACTCTCTGATTCTATACCTTGTTTCTGTACTGTAACTCCCTGATTCTCTCTCCTGTTTCTGTACTGTAACTCTCTGATTCTATACCGTTTCTGTACTGTAACTCCCTGATTCTATACCCTGTTTCTGCACTGTAACTCTCTGATTCTATACCCTGTTTGTGTACTGTAACTCTCTGATTCTATACCTTGTTTCTGTACTGTAACTCTGATTCTATATCCGGTTTGTGTACTGTAACTCTGATTCTATACCCTGTTTCTGTACTGTAACTCCCTGATTCTATACCATGTTTCTGTACTGTAACTCCCTGATTCTATACCCTGTTTCTGTACTGTAACTCCCTGATTCTATACCCTGTTTGTGTACTGTAACTCTCTGATTCTATACCCTGTTTGTGTACTGTAACTCTCTGATTCTATACCCTGTTTCTGGACTGTAACTCCCTGATTCTATACCCTGTTTCTGTCCTGTATCTCTCTGATTCTATACCCTGTTTCTGTCCTGTAACTCACTGATTCTATACCCTGTTTGTGTACTGTAACTCTCTGATTCTATACCTTGTTTCTGTACTGTAACTCTCTGATTCTATACCCTGTTTGTGTACTGTAACTCTCTGATTCTATACCCTGTTTCTGTCCTGTAACTCCCTGATTCTATACCATGTTTCTGTACTGTAACTCCCTGATTCTATACCCTGATTGTGCACTGTAGCTCCCTGATTCTATACCCTGTTTCTGTACTGTATCTCTGATTCTATACCCTGTTTCTGGACTGTAACTCCCTGATTCTATACCCTGTTTCTGTCCTGTATCTCTCTGATTCTATACCCTGTTTCTGTCCTGTAACTCACTGATTCTATACCCTATTTGTGTACTGTAACTCTCTGATTCTATACCTTGTTTCTGTACTGTAACTCTCTGATTCTATACCCTGTTTGTGTACTGTAACTCTCTGATTCTATACCCTGTTTCTGTCCTGTAACTCCCTGATTCTATGCCATGTTTCTGTACTGTAACTCCCTGATTCTATACCCTGTTTGTGTACTGTAACTCTCTGATTCTATACCCTGTTTGTGTACTGTAACTCTCTGATTCTATACCCTGTTTGTGTACTGTAACTCTCTGATTCTATACCCTGTTTCTGTACTGTTACTCCCTGATTCTATACCATGTTTCTGTACTGTAACTCCCTGATTCTATACCCTGTTTCTGTACTGTAACTCCCTGATTCTATACCCTGTTTCTGTACTGTAACTCTCTGATTCTATACCATGTTTCTGTACTGTAACTCTCTGATTCTATACCATGTTTGTGTACTGTAACTTTCTGATTCTATACCGTTTCTGTACTGTAACTCTCTGATTCTATACCTGTTTCTGTACTGTAACTCACTGATTCTATACCATGTTTGTGTACTGTAACTCTCTGATTCTATACCATATTTGTGTACTGTAACTCTCTGATTCTATACTCTGTTTCTGTACTGTATCTCTCTGATTCTATACCCTGTTTCTGTACTGTAACTCTCTGATTCTATACCCTGTTTGTGTACTGTAACTCCCTGATTCTATACTCTGTTTCTGTACTGTAACTCTCTGATTCTATACCTTGTTTCTGTACTGTAACTCCCTGATTCTCTCTCCTGTTTCTGTACTGTAACTCTCTGATTCTATACCGTTTCTGTACTGTAACTCCCTGATTCTATACCCTGTTTCTGCACTGTAACTCTCTGATTCTATACCCTGTTTGTGTACTGTAACTCTCTGATTCTATACCTTGTTTCTGTACTGTAACTCTGATTCTATATCCGGTTTGTGTACTGTAACTCTGATTCTATACCCTGTTTCTGTACTGTAACTCCCTGATTCTATACCATGTTTCTGTACTGTAACTCCCTGATTCTATACCCTGTTTGTGTACTGTAACTCTCTGATTCTATACCCTGTTTGTGTACTGTAACTCTCTGATTCTATACCCTGTTTCTGGACTGTAACTCCCTGATTCTATACCCTGTTTCTGTCCTGTATCTCTCTGATTCTATACCCTGTTTCTGTCCTGTAACTCACTGATTGTATACCCTGTTTGTGTACTGTAACTCTCTGATTCTATACCTTGTTTCTGTACTGTAACTCTCTGATTCTATACCCTGTTTGTGTACTGTAACTCTCTGATTCTATACCCTGTTTCTGTCCTGTAACTCCCTGATTCTATACCAAGTTTCTGTACTGTAACTCCCTGATTCTATACCCTGTTTCTGTACTGTAACTCTCTGATTCTTACCCTGTTTCTGTACTGTAACTCCCTGATTCTATACCCTGTTTGTGTACGGTAACTCTGAATCTATACCCTGTTTCTGTACTGTAACTCCCTGATTCTATACCCTGTTTGTGTACTGTAACTCCCTGATTCTACACCCTGTTTGTGTACTGTAACTCCCTGATTCTCTCTACTGTTTCTGTACTGTAACTCCCTGATTCTATACCCTGTTTCTCTACTGTAACTCTCTGATTCTATACCATATTTGTGTACTGTAACTCTCTGATTCTATACCCTGTTTCTGTACTGTAACTCCCTGATTCTATACTCTGTTTCTGTACTGTAACTCTCTGATTCTATACCCTGTTTCTGTACTGTAACTCCCTGATTCTCTCTACTGTTTCTGTACTGTAACTCCCTGATTCTATACTCTGTTTCTGTACTGTAACTCCCTGATTCTATACCCTGTTTCTGTACTGTAACTCCCTGATTCTATACTCTGTTTCTGTACTGTAACTCTCTGATTCTATACCCTGTTTCTGTACTGTAACTCCCTGATTCTATACCCTGTTTCTGTACTGTAACTCCCTGATTCTATACTCTGTTTCTGTACTGTAACTCTCTGATTCTATACCCTGTTTGTGTACTGTAACTCCCTGATTCTATCCCCTGTTTCTGTACTGTAAATCCCTGATTCTATACCCTGTTTCTGTACTGTAACTCCCTGATTCTCTCTACTGTTTCTGTACTGTAACTCCCTGATTCTATACCCTGTTTCTGTACTGTAACTCCCTGATTCTATACCCTGTTTCTCTACTGTAACTCCCTGATTCTATACCCTGTTTCTGTACTGTAACTCTCTGATTCTACACCCTGTTTCTGTACTGTATCTCTGATTCTATACCCTGTTTCTGTACTGTAACTCCCTGATTCTATACCCTGTTTCTGTACTGTAACTCTCTGATTCTATACGCTGTTTGTGTACTGTAACTCTCTGATTCTATACCCTGTTTCTGTACTGTAAATCCCTGATTCAATACCCTGTTTTTGTACTGTATCTCTGATTCTATACCCTGTTTCTGTACTGTAACTCCCTGATTCTATACCCTGTTTGGGTACTGTAACTCTCTGATTCTATACCTTGTTTCTGTACTGTAACTCTCTGATTCTATATCCTGTTTCTGTACTGTAACTCCCTGATTCTATACCCTGTTTGTGTACTGTAACTCCCTGATTCTATACCCTGTTTGTGTACTGTAACTCTCTGATTCTATACCCTGTTTGTGTACTGTAACTCTCTGATTCTATACCCTGTTTCTGGACTGTAACTCCCTGATTCTATACCCTGTTTCTGTCCTGTATCTCTCTGATTCTATACCCTGTTTCTGTCCTGTAACTCACTGATTCTATACCCTGTTTGTGTACTGTAACTCTCTGATTCTATACCTTGTTTCTGTACTGTAACTCTCTGATTCTATACCCTGTTTGTGTACTGTAACTCTCTGATTCTATACCCTGTTTCTGTCCTGTAACTCCCTGATTCTATACCATGTTTCTGTACTGTAACTCCCTGATTCTATACCCTGATTGTGCACTGTAGCTCCCTGATTCTATACCCTGTTTCTGTACTGTATCTCTGATTCTATACCCTGTTTCTGGACTGTAACTCCCTGATTCTATACCCTGTTTCTGTCCTGTATCTCTCTGATTCTATACCCTGTTTCTGTCCTGTAACTCACTGATTCTATACCCTGTTTGTGTACTGTAACTCTCTGATTCTATACCTTGTTTCTGTACTGTAACTCTCTGCTTCTTACCCTGTTTCTGTACTGTAACTCTCTGATTCTTACCCTGTTGCTGTACTGTAACTCCCTGATTCTATACCCTGTTTGTGTACTGTAACTCGGAATCTATACCCTGTTTCTGTACTGTAACTCCCTGATTCTATACCCTGTTTGTGTACTGTAACTCCCTGATTCTACACCCTGTTTGTGTACTGTAACTCCCTGATTCTCTCTACTGTTTCTGTACTGTAACTCTCTGATTCTATACCCTGTTTCTGTACTGTATCTCTGATTCTATACCCTGTTTCTGGACTGTAACTCCCTGATTCTATACCCTGTTTCTGTCCTGTATCTCTCTGATTCTATACCCTGTTTCTGTCATGTAACTCACTGATTCTATACCCTGTTTGTGTACTGTAACTCTCTGATTCTATACCTTGTTTCTGTACTGTAACTCTCTGATTCTATACCCTGTTTGTGTACTGTAACTCTCTGATTCTATACCCTGTTTCTGTCCTGTAACTCCCTGATTCTATACCATGTTTCTGTACTGTAACTCCCTGATTCTATACCCTGTTTCTGTACTGTAACTCTCTGATTCTTACCCTGTTTCTGTACTGTAACTCCCTGATTCTATACCCTGTTTGTGTACCGTAACTCTGAATCTATACCCTGTTTCTGTACTGTAACTCCCTGATTCTATACCCTGTTTGTGTACTGTAACTCCCTGATTCTATACTCTGTTTCTGTACTGTAACTCTCTGATTCTATACCCTGTTTCTGTACTGTAACTCCCTGATTCTCTCTATTGTTTCTGTACTGTAACTCCCTGATTCTATACCCTGTTTCTCTACTGTAACTCTCTGATTCTATACCATATTTGTGTACTGTAACTCTCTGATTCTATACCCTGTTTCTGTACTGTAACTCCCTGATTCTATACCCTGTTTCTGTACTGTAACTCCCTGATTCTATACCCTGTTTCTGTACTGTAACTCCCTGATTCTATACTCTGTTTCTGTACTGTAACTCCCTGATTCTATACCCTGTTTCTGTACTGTAACTCCCTGATTCTATACTCTGTTTCTGTACTGTAACTCTCTGATTCTATACCCTGTTTCTGTACTGTAACTCCCTGATTCTATACCCTGTTTGTGTACTGTAACTCCCTGATTCTATACTCTGTTTCTGTACTGTAACTCTCTGATTCTATACCCTGTTTCTGTACTGTAACTCCCTGATTCTCTCTACTGTTTCTGTACTGTAACTCCCTGATTCTATACCCTGTTTCTCTGCTGTAACTCTCTGATTCTATACCATATTTGTGTACTGTAACTCTCTGATTCTATACCCTGTTTCTGTACTGTAACTCCCTGATTCTATACCCTGTTTCTGTACTGTAACTCCCTGATTCTATACCCTGTTTCTGTACTGTAACTCCCTGATTCTATACTCTGTTTCTGTACTGTAACTCCCTGATTCTATACCCTGTTTCTGTACTGTAACTCCCTGATTCTATACTCTGTTTCTGTACTGTAACTCTCTGATTCTATACCCTGTTTCTGTACTGTAACTCCCTGATTCTATACCCTGTTTCTGTACTGTAACTCCCTGATTCTATACTCTGTTTCTGTACTGTAACTCTCTGATTCTATACCCTGTTTGTGTACTGTAACTCCCTGATTCTATCCCCTGTTTCTGTACTGTAAATCCCTGATTCTATACCCTGTTTCTGTACTGTAACTCCCTGATTCTATACCCTGTTTCTCTACTGTAACTCCCTGATTCTATACCCTGTTTCTGTACTGTAACTCCCTGATTCTATACCCTGTTTCTGTACTGTAACTCCCTGATTCTATACCCTGTTTCTGTACTGTAACTCTCTGATTCTATACCCTGTTTCTGTACTGTAACTCCCTGATTCTATCCCCTGTTTCTGTACTGTAACTCCCTGATTCTACACCCTGTTTGTGTACTGTAACTCCCTGATTCTCTCTACTGTTTCTGTACTGTAACTCCCTGATTCTATACCCTGTTTCTCTACTGTAACTCTCTGATTCTATACCATATTTGTGTACTGTAACTCTCTGATTCTATACCCTGTTTCTGTACTGTAACTCCCTGATTCTATACTCTGTTTCTGTACTGTAACTCTCTGATTCTATACCCTGTTTCTGTACTGTAACTCCCTGATTCTCTCTACTGTTTCTGTACTGTAACTCCCTGATTCTATACCCTGTTTCTCTACTGTAACTCTCTGATTGAGTACCATGTTTCTGTACTGTAACTCTCTGATTCTATACCCTGTTTCTGTACTGTAACTCCCTGATTCTATACCCTGTTTCTTACTGTAACTCCCTGATTCTATACCCTGTTTCTGTACTGTAACTCCATGATTCTATACTCTGTTTCTGTACTGTAACTCCCTGATTCTATACTCTGTTTCTGTACTGTAACTCTCTGATTCTATACCGTGTTTCTGTACTGTAACTCCCTGATTCTATACCCTGTTTCTGTACTGTAACTCCCTGATTCTATACTCTGTTTCTGTACTGTAACTCTCTGATTCTATACCCTGTTTGTGTACTGTAACTCCCTGATTCTATACCCTGTTTGTGTACTGTAACTCTCTGATTCTATACCCTGTTTGTGTACTGTAACTCTCTGATTCTATACCCTGTTTCTGGACTGTAACTCCCTGATTCTATACCCTGTTTCTGTCCTGTATCTCTCTGATTCTATACCCTGTTTCTGTCCTGTAACTCACTGATTCTATACCCTGTTTGTGTACTGTAACTCTCTGATTCTATACCTTGTTTCTGTACTGTAACTCTCTGATTCTATACCCTGTTTGTGTACTGTAACTCTCTGATTCTATACCCTGTTTCTGTCCTGTAACTCCCTGATTCTATACCATGTTTCTGTACTGTAACTCCCTGATTCTATACCCTGATTGTGCACTGTAGCTCCCTGATTCTATACCCTGTTTCTGTACTGTATCTCTGATTCTATACCCTGTTTCTGGACTGTAACTCCCTGATTCTATACCCTGTTTCTGTCCTGTATCTCTCTGATTCTATACCCTGTTTCTGTCCTGTAACTCACTGATTCTATACCCTGTTTGTGTACTGTAACTCTCTGATTCTATACCTTGTTTCTGTACTGTAACTCTCTGATTCTATACCCTGTTTGTGTACTGTAACTCTCTGATTCTATACCCTGTTTCTGTCCTGTAACTCCCTGATTCTATACCATGTTTCTGTACTGTAACTCCCTGATTCTATACCCTGTTTGTGTACTGTAACTCTCTGATTCTATACCCTGTTTGTGTACTGTAACTCTCTGATTCTATACCCTGTTTGTGTACTGTAACTCTCTGATTCTATACCCTGTTTCTGTACTGTTACTCCCTGATTCTATACCATGTTTCTGTACTGTAACTCCCTGATTCTATACCCTGTTTCTGTACTGTAACTCCCTGATTCTATACCCTGTTTCTGTACTGTAACTCTCTGATTCTATACCATGTTTGTGTACTGTAACTTTCTGATTCTATACCGTTTCTGTACTGTAACTCTCTGATTCTATACCTGTTTCT
This sequence comes from Pristiophorus japonicus, assembly GCF_044704955.1. Lineage (NCBI taxonomy): Eukaryota > Metazoa > Chordata > Chondrichthyes > Pristiophoridae > Pristiophorus > Pristiophorus japonicus. The sequence continues at coordinate 909,423 of NW_027252263.1, forward strand.
GTACTGTAACTCACTGATTCTATACCATGTTTGTGTACTGTAACTCTCTGATTCTATACCATATTTGTGTACTGTAACTCTCTGATTCTATACTCTGTTTCTGTACTGTATCTCTCTGATTCTATACCCTGTTTCTGTACTGTAACTCTCTGATTCTATACCCTGTTTGTGTACTGTAACTCCCTGATTCTATACTCTGTTTCTGTACTGTAACTCTCTGATTCTATACCTTGTTTCTGTACTGTAACTCCCTGATTCTCTCTCCTGTTTCTGTACTGTAACTCTCTGATTCTATACCGTTTCTGTACTGTAACTCCCTGATTCTATACCCTGTTTCTGCACTGTAACTCTCTGATTCTATACCCTGTTTGTGTACTGTAACTCTCTGATTCTATACCTTGTTTCTGTACTGTAACTCTGATTCTATATCCTGTTTGTGTACTGTAACTCTGATTCTATACCCTGTTTCTGTACTGTAACTCCCTGATTCTATACCATGTTTCTGTACTGTAACTCCCTGATTCTATACCCTGTTTCTGTACTGTAACTCCCTGATTCTATACCCTGTTTGTGTACTGTAACTCTCTGATTCTATACCCTGTTTGTGTACTGTAACTCTCTGATTCTATACCCTGTTTCTGGACTGTAACTCCCTGATTCTATACCCTGTTTCTGTCCTGTATCTCTCTGATTCTATACCCTGTTTCTGTCCTGTAACTCACTGATTCTATACCCTGTTTGTGTACTGTAACTCTCTGATTCTATACCTTGTTTCTGTACTGTAACTCTCTGATTCTATACCCTGTTTGTGTACTGTAACTCTCTGATTCTATACCCTGTTTCTGTACTGTAACTCCCTGATTCTATACTCTGTTTCTGTACTGTAACTCTCTGATTCTATACCCTGTTTCTGTACTGTAACTCCCTGATTCTCTCTACTGTTTCTGTACTGTAACTCCCTGATTCTATACCCTGTTTCTCTACTGCAACTCTCTGATTCTATACCATATTTGTGTACTGTAACTCTCTGATTCTATACCCTGTTTCTGTACTGTAACTCCCTGATTCTATACCCTGTTTCTGTACTGTAACTCCCTGATTCTATACCCTGTTTCTGTACTGTAACTCCCTGATTCTATACTCTGTTTCTGTACTGTAACTCCCTGATTCTATACCCTGTTTCTGTACTGTAACTCCCTGATTCTATACTCTGTTTCTGTACTGTAACTCTCAGATTCTATACCCTGTTTCTGTACTGTAACTCCCTGATTCTATACCCTGTTTCTGTACTGTAACTCCCTGATTCTATACTCTGTTTCTGTACTGTAACTCTCTGATTCTATACCCTGTTTGTGTACTGTAACTCCCTGATTCTATCCCCTGTTTCTGTACTGTAAATCCCTGATTCTATACCCTGTTTCTGTACTGTAACTCCCTGATTCTATACCCTGTTTCTCTACTGTAACTCCCTGATTCTATACCCTGTTTCTGTACTGTAACTCCCTGATTCTATACCCTGTTTCTGTACTGTAACTCCCTGATTCTATACCCTGTTTCTGTACTGTAACTCTCTGATTCTATACCCTGTTTCTGTACTGTAACTCCCTGATTCTATCCCCTATTTCTGTACTGTAACTCCCTGATTCTACACCCTGTTTGTGTACTGTAACTCCCTGATTCTCTCTACTGTTTCTGTACTGTAACTCCCTGATTCTATACCCTGTTTCTCTACTGTAACTCTCTGATTCTATACCATATTTGTGTACTGTAACTCTCTGATTCTATACCCTGTTTCTGTACTCTAACTCCCTGATTCTATACTCTGTTTCTGTACTGTAACTCTCTGATTCTATACCCTGTTTCTGTACTGTAACTCCCTGATTCTCTCCACTGTTTCTGTACTGTAACTCCCTGATTTTATACCCTGTTTCTCTACTGTAACTCTCTGATTCTATACCATATTTGTGTACTGTAACTCTCTGATTCTATACCCTGTTTCTGTACTGTAACTCCCTGATTCTATACCCTGTTTCTGTACTGTAACTCCCTGATTCTATACCCTGTTTCTGTACTGTAACTCCCTGATTCTATACTCTGTTTCTGTACTGTAACTCCCTGATTCTATACCCTGTTTCTGTACTGTAACTCCCTGATTCTATACTCTGTTTCTGTACTGTAACTCTCTGATTCTATACCCTGTTTCTGTACTGTAACTCCCTGATTCTATACCCTGTTTCTGTACTGTAACTCCCCGATTCTATACTCTGTTTCTGTACTGTAACTCTCTGATTTTTCCCCTGTTTGTGTACTGTAACTCCCTGATTCTATACTCTGTTTCTGTACTGTAACTCTCTGATTCTTTACCCTGTTTCTGTACTGTAACTCCCTGATTCTCTCTATTGTTTCTGTACTGTAACTCCCTGATTCTATACCCTGTTTCTCTACTGTAACTCTCTGATTCTATACCATATTTGTGTACTGTAACTCTCTGATTCTATACCCTGTTTCTGTACTGTAACTCCCTGATTCTATACCCTGTTTCTGTACTGTAACTCCCTGATTCTATACCCTGTTTCTGTACTGTAACTCCCTGATTCTATACTCTGTTTCTGTACTGTAACTCCCTGATTCTATACCCTGTTTCTGTACTGTAACTCCCTGATTCTATACTCTGTTTCTGTACTGTAACTCTCTGATTCTATACCCTGTTTCTGTACTGTAACTCCCTGATTCTATACCCTGTTTGTGTACTGTAACTCCCTGATTCTATACTCTGTTTCTGTACTGTAACTCTCTGATTCTATACCCTGTTTCTGTACTGTAACTCCCTGATTCTCTCTACTGTTTCTGTACTGTAACTCCCTGATTCTATACCCTGTTTCTCTGCTGTAACTCTCTGATTCTATACCATATTTGTGTACTGTAACTCTCTGATTCTATACCCTGTTTCTGTACTGTAACTCCCTGATTCTATACCCTGTTTCTGTACTGTAACTCCCTGATTCTATACCCTGTTTCTGTACTGTAACTCCCTGATTCTATACTCTGTTTCTGGACTGTAACTCCCTGATTCTATACCCTGTTTCTGTACTGTAACTCCCTGATTCTATACTCTGTTTCTGTACTGTAACTCTCTGATTCTATACCCTGTTTCTGTACTGTAACTCCCTGATTCTATACCCTGTTTCTGTACTGTAACTCCCTGATTCTATACTCTGTTTCTGTACTGTAACTCTCTGATTCTATACCCTGTTTGTGTACTGTAACTCCCTGATTCTATCCCCTGTTTCTGTACTGTAAATCCCTGATTCTATACCCTGTTTCTGTACTGTAACTCCCTGATTCTATACCCTGTTTCTCTACTGTAACTCCCTGATTCTATACCCTGTTTCTGTACTGTAACTCCCTGATTCTATACCCTGTTTCTGTACTGTAACTCCCTGATTCTATACCCTGTTTCTGTACTGTAACTCTCTGATTCTATACCCTGTTTCTGTACTGTAACTCCCTGATTCTATCCCCTGTTTCTGTACTGTAACTCCCTGATTCTACACCCTGTTTGTGTACTGTAACTCCCTGATTCTCTCTACTGTTTCTGTACTGTAACTCCCTGATTCTATACCCTGTTTCTCTACTGTAACTCTCTGATTCTATACCATATTTGTGTACTGTAACTCTCTGATTCTATACCCTGTTTCTGTACTGTAACTCCCTGATTCTATACTCTGTTTCTGTACTGTAACTCTCTGATTCTATACCCTGTTTCTGTACTGTAACTCCCTGATTCTCTCTACTGTTTCTGTACTGTAACTCCCTGATTCTATACCCTGTTTCTCTACTGTAACTCGCTGATTGAGTACCATGTTTCTGTACTGTAACTCTCTGATTCTATACCCTGTTTCTGTACTGTAACTCCCTGATTCTATACCCTGTTTCTTACTGTAACTCCCTGATTCTATACCCTGTTTCTGTACTGTAACTCCCTGATTCTATACTCTGTTTCTGTACTGTAACTCCCTGATTCTATACTCTGTTTCTGTATTGTAACTCTCTGATTCTATACCGTGTTTCTGTACTGTAACTCCCTGATTCTATACCCTGTTTCTGTACTGTAACTCCCTGATTCTATACTCTGTTTCTGTACTGTAACTCTCTGATTCTATACCCTGTTTGTGTACTGTAACTCCCTGATTCTATACCCTGTTTGTGTACTGTAACTCTCTGATTCTATACCCTGTTTGTGTACTGTAACTCTCTGATTCTATACCCTGTTTCTGGACTGTAACTCCCTGATTCTATACCCTCTTTCTGTCCTGTATCTCTCTGATTCTATACCCTGTTTCTGTCCTGTAACTCACTGATTCTATACCCTGTTTGTGTACTGTAACTCTCTGATTCTATACCTTGTTTCTGTACTGTAACTCTCTGATTCTATACCCTGTTTGTGTACTGTAACTCTCTGATTCTATACCCTGTTTCTGTCCTGTAACTCCCTGATTCTATACCATGTTTCTGTACTGTAACTCCCTGATTCTATACCCTGATTGTGCACTGTAGCTCCCTGATTCTATACCCTGTTTCTGTACTGTATCTCTGATTCTATACCCTGTTTCTGGACTGTAACTCCCTGATTCTATACCCTGTTTCTGTCCTGTATCTCTCTGATTCTATACCCTGTTTCTGTCCTGTAACTCACTGATTCTATACCCTGTTTGTGTACTGTAACTCTCTGATTCTATACCTTGTTTCTGTACTGTAACTCTCTGCTTCTTACCCTGTTTCTGTACTGTAACTCTCTGATTCTTACCCTGTTGCTGTACTGTAACTCCCTGATTCTATACCCTGTTTGTGTACTGTAACTCGGAATCTATACCCTGTTTCTGTACTGTAACTCCCTGATTCTATACCCTGTTTGTGTACTGTAACTCCCTGATTCTACACCCTGTTTGTGTACTGTAACTCCCTGATTCTCTCTACTGTTTCTGTACTGTAACTCTCTGATTCTATACCCTGTTTCTGTACTGTATCTCTGATTCTATACCCTGTTTCTGGACTGTAACTCCCTGATTCTATACCCTGTTTCTGTCCTGTATCTCTCTGATTCTATACCCTGTTTCTGTCATGTAACTCACTGATTCTATACCCTGTTTGTGTACTGTAACTCTCTGATTCTATACCTTGTTTCTGTACTGTAACTCTCTGATTCTATACCCTGTTTGTGTACTGTAACTCTCTGATTCTATACCCTGTTTCTGTCCTGTAACTCCCTGATTCTATACCATGTTTCTGTACTGTAACTCCCTGATTCTATACCCTGTTTCTGTACTGTAACTCTCTGATTCTTACCCTGTTTCTGTACTGTAACTCCCTGATTCTATACCCTGTTTGTGTACCGTAACTCTGAATCTATACCCTGTTTCTGTACTGTAACTCCCTGATTCTATACCCTGTTTGTGTACTGTAACTCCCTGATTCTATACTCTGTTTCTGTACTGTAACTCTCTGATTCTATACCCTGTTTCTGTACTGTAACTCCCTGATTCTCTCTATTGTTTCTGTACTGTAACTCCCTGATTCTATACCCTGTTTCTCTACTGTAACTCTCTGATTCTATACCATATTTCTGTACTGTAACTCCCTGATTCTATACCCTGTTTCTGTACTGTAACTCCCTGATTCTATACCCTGTTTCTGTACTGTAACTCCCTGATTCTATACTCTGTTTCTGTACTGTAACTCCCTGATTCTATACCCTGTTTCTGTACTGTAACTCCCTGATTCTATACTCTGTTTCTGTACTGTAACTCTCTGATTCTCTACCCTGTTTCTGTACTGTAACTCCCTGATTCTATACCCTGTTTGTGTACTGTAACTCCCTGATTCTATACTCTGTTTCTGTACTGTAACTCTCTGATTCTATACCCTGTTTCTGTACTGTAACTCCCTGATTCTCTCTACTGTTTCTGTACTGTAACTCCCTGATTCTATACCCTGTTTCTCTGCTGTAACTCTCTGATTCTATACCATATTTGTGTACTGTAACTCTCTGATTCTATACCCTGTTTCTGTACTGTAACTCCCTGATTCTATACCCTGTTTCTGTACTGTAACTCCCTGATTCTATACCCTGTTTCTGTACTGTAACTCCCTGATTCTATACTCTGTTTCTGTACTGTAACTCCCTGATTCTATACCCTGTTTCTGTACTGTAACTCCCTGATTCTATACTCTGTTTCTGTACTGTAACTCTCTGATTCTATACCCTGTTTCTGTACTGTAACTCCCTGATTCTATACCCTGTTTCTGTACTGTAACTCCCTGATTCTATACTCTGTTTCTGTACTGTAACTCTCTGATTCTATACCCTGTTTGTGTACTGTAACTCCCTGATTCTATCCCCTGTTTCTGTACTGTAAATCCCTGATTCTATACCCTGTTTCTGTACTGTAACTCCCTGATTCTATACCCTGTTTCTCTACTGTAACTCCCTGATTCTATACCCTGTTTCTGTACTGTAACTCCCTGATTCTATACCCTGTTTCTGTACTGTAACTCCCTGATTCTATACCCTGTTTCTGTACTGTAACTCTCTGATTCTATACCCTGTTTCTGTACTGTAACTCCCTGATTCTATCCCCTGTTTCTGTACTGTAACTCCCTGATTCTACACCCTGTTTGTGTACTGTAACTCCCTGATTCTCTCTACTGTTTCTGTACTGTAACTCCCTGATTCTATACCCTGTTTCTCTACTGTAACTCTCTGATTCTATACCATATTTGTGTACTGTAACTCTCTGATTCTATACCCTGTTTCTGTACTGTAACTCCCTGATTCTATACTCTGTTTCTGTACTGTAACTCTCTGATTCTATACCCTGTTTCTGTACTGTAACTCCCTGATTCTCTCTACTGTTTCTGTACTGTAACTCCCTGATTCTATACCCTGTTTCTCTACTGTAACTCTCTGATTGAGTACCATGTTTCTGTACTGTAACTCTCTGATTCTATACCCTGTTTCTGTACTGTAACTCCCTGATTCTATACCCTGTTTCTTACTGTAACTCCCTGATTCTATACCCTGTTTCTGTACTGTAACTCCCTGATTCTATACTCTGTTTCTGTACTGTAACTCCCTGATTCTATACTCTGTTTCTGTACTGTAACTCTCTGATTCTATACCGTGTTTCTGTACTGTAACTCCCTGATTCTATACCCTGTTTCTGTACTGTAACTCCCTGATTCTATACTCTGTTTCTGTACTGTAACTCTCTGATTCTATACCCTGTTTGTGTACTGTAACTCCCTGATTCTATACCCTGTTTGTGTACTGTAACTCTCTGATTCTATACCCTGTTTGTGTACTGTAACTCTCTGATTCTATACCCTGTTTCTGGACTGTAACTCCCTGATTCTATACCCTGTTTCTGTCCTGTATCTCTCTGATTCTATACCCTGTTTCTGTCCTGTAACTCACTGATTCTATACCCTGTTTGTGTACTGTAACTCTCTGATTCTATACCTTGTTTCTGTACTGTAACTCTCTGATTCTATACCCTGTTTGTGTACTGTAACTCTCTGATTCTATACCCTGTTTCTGTCCTGTAACTCCCTGATTCTATACCATGTTTCTGTACTGTAACTCCCTGATTCTATACCCTGATTGTGCACTGTAGCTCCCTGATTCTATACCCTGTTTCTGTACTGTATCTCTGATTCTATACCCTGTTTCTGGACTGTAACTCCCTGATTCTATACCCTGTTTCTGTCCTGTATCTCTCTGATTCTATACCCTGTTTCTGTCCTGTAACTCACTGATTCTATACCCTGTTTGTGTACTGTAACTCTCTGATTCTATACCTTGTTTCTGTACTGTAACTCTCTGATTCTATACCCTGTTTGTGTACTGTAACTCTCTGATTCTATACCCTGTTTCTGTCCTGTAACTCCCTGATTCTATACCATGTTTCTGTACTGTAACTCCCTGATTCTATACCCTGTTTGTGTACTGTAACTCTCTGATTCTATACCCTGTTTGTGTACTGTAACTCTCTGATTCTATACCCTGTTTGTGTACTGTAACTCTCTGATTCTATACCCTGTTTCTGTACTGTTACTCCCTGATTCTATACCATGTTTCTGTACTGTAACTCCCTGATTCTATACCCTGTTTCTGTACTGTAACTCCCTGATTCTATACCCTGTTTCTGTACTGTAACTCTCTGATTCTATACCATGTTTGTGTACTGTAACTTTCTGATTCTATACCGTTTCTGTACTGTAACTCTCTGATTCTATACCTGTTTCTGTACTGTAACTCACTGATTCTATACCATGTTTGTGTACTGTAACTCTCTGATTCTATACCATATTTGTGTACTGTAACTCTCTGATTCTATACTCTGTTTCTGTACTGTATCTCTCTGATTCTATACCCTGTTTCTGTACTGTAACTCTCTGATTCTATACCCTGTTTGTGTACTGTAACTCCCTGATTCTATACCCTGTTTCTGCACTGTAACTCTCTGATTCTATACCCTGTTTGTGTACTGTAACTCTCTGATTCTATACCTTGTTTCTGTACTGTAACTCTGATTCTATATCCTGTTTGTGTACTGTAACTCTGATTCTATACCCTGTTTCTGTACTGTAACTCCCTGATTCTATACCATGTTTCTGTACTGTAACTCCCTGATTCTATACCCTGTTTCTGTACTGTAACTCCCTGATTCTATACCCTGTTTGTGTACTGTAACTCTCTGATTCTATACCCTGTTTGTGTACTGTAACTCTCTGATTCTATACCCTGTTTCTGGACTGTAACTCCCTGATTCTATACCCTGTTTCTGTCCTGTATCTCTCTGATTCTATACCCTGTTTCTGTCCTGTAACTCACTGATTCTATACCCTGTTTGTGTACTGTAACTCTCTGATTCTATACCTTGTTTCTGTACTGTAACTCTCTGATTCTATACCCTGTTTGTGTACTGTAACTCTCTGATTCTATACCCTGTTTCTGTACTGTAACTCCCTGATTCTATACTCTGTTTCTGTACTGTAACTCTCTGATTCTATACCCTGTTTCTGTACTGTAACTCCCTGATTCTCTCTACTGTTTCTGTACTGTAACTCCCTGATTCTATACCCTGTTTCTCTACTGCAACTCTCTGATTCTATACCATATTTGTGTACTGTAACTCTCTGATTCTATACCCTGTTTCTGTACTGTAACTCCCTGATTCTATACCCTGTTTCTGTACTGTAACTCCCTGATTCTATACCCTGTTTCTGTACTGTAACTCCCTGATTCTATACTCTGTTTCTGTACTGTAACTCCCTGATTCTATACCCTGTTTCTGTACTGTAACTCCCTGATTCTATACTCTGTTTCTGTACTGTAACTCTCAGATTCTATACCCTGTTTCTGTACTGTAACTCCCTGATTCTATACCCTGTTTCTGTACTGTAACTCCCTGATTCTATACTCTGTTTCTGTACTGTAACTCTCTGATTCTATACCCTGTTTGTGTACTGTAACTCCCTGATTCTATCCCCTGTTTCTGTACTGTAAATCCCTGATTCTATACCCTGTTTCTGTACTGTAACTCCCTGATTCTATACCCTGTTTCTCTACTGTAACTCCCTGATTCTATACCCTGTTTCTGTACTGTAACTCCCTGATTCTATACCCTGTTTCTGTACTGTAACTCCCTGATTCTATACCCTGTTTCTGTACTGTAACTCTCTGATTCTATACCCTGTTTCTGTACTGTAACTCCCTGATTCTATCCCCTATTTCTGTACTGTAACTCCCTGATTCTACACCCTGTTTGTGTACTGTAACTCCCTGATTCTCTCTACTGTTTCTGTACTGTAACTCCCTGATTCTATACCCTGTTTCTCTACTGTAACTCTCTGATTCTATACCATATTTGTGTACTGTAACTCTCTGATTCTATACCCTGTTTCTGTACTCTAACTCCCTGATTCTATACTCTGTTTCTGTACTGTAACTCTCTGATTCTATACCCTGTTTCTGTACTGTAACTCCCTGATTCTCTCTACTGATTCTGTACTGTAACTCCCTGATTCTATACCCTGTTTCTCTACTGTAACTCTCTGATTCTATACCATATTTGTGTACTGTAACTCTCTGATTCTATACCCTGTTTCTGTACTGTAACTCCCTGATTCTATACTCTGTTTCTGTACTGTAACTCTCTGATTCTATACCCTGTTTGTGTACTGTAACTCCCTGATTCTATCCCCTGTTTCTGTACTGTAAATCCCTGATTCTATACCCTGTTTCTGTACTGTAACTCCCTGATTCTATACCCTGTTTCTCTACTGTAACTCCCTGATTCTATACCCTGTTTCTGTACTGTAACTCCCTGATTCTATACCCTGTTTCTGTACTGTAACTCCCTGATTCTATACCCTGTTTCTGTACTGTAACTCTCTGATTCTATACCCTGTTTCTGTACTGTAACTCCCTGATTCTATCCCCTGTTTCTGTACTGTAACTCCCTGATTCTACACCCTGTTTGTGTACTGTAACTCCCTGATTCTCTCTACTGTTTCTGTACTGTAACTCCCTGATTCTATACCCTGTTTCTCTACTGTAACTCTCTGATTCTATACCATATTTGTGTACTGTAACTCTCTGATTCTATACCCTGTTTCTGTACTGTAACTCCCTGATTCTATACTCTGTTTCTGTACTGTAACTCTCTGATTCTATACCCTGTTTCTGTACTGTAACTCCCTGATTCTCTCTACTGTTTGTGTACTGTAACTCCCTGATTCTATACCCTGTTTCTCTACTGTAACTCTCTGATTGAGTACCATGTTTCTGTACTGTAACTCTCTGATTCTATACCCTGTTTCTGTACTGTAACTCCCTGATTCTATACCCTGTTTCTTACTGTAACTCCCTGATTCTATACCCTGTTTCTGTACTGTAACTCCCTGATTCTATACTCTGTTTCTGTACTGTAACTCCCTGATTCTATACTCTGTTTCTGTACTGTAACTCTCTGATTCTATACCCTGTTTCTGTACTGTAACTCCCTGATTCTATACCCTGTTTCTGTACTGTAACTCCCTGATTCTATACTCTGTTTCTGTACTGTAACTCTCTGATTCTATACCCTGTTTGTGTACTGTAACTCCCTGATTCTATCCCCTGTTTATGTACTGTAAATCCCTGATTCTATACCCTGTTTCTGTACTGTAACTCCCTGATTCTATACCCTGTTTCTCTACTGTAACTCCCTGATTCTATACCCTGTTTCTGTACTGTAACTCCCTGATTCTATACCCTGTTTCTGTACTGTAACTCCCTGATTCTATACCCTGTTTCTGTACTGTAACTCTCTGATTCTATACCCTGTTTCTGTACTGTAACTCCCTGATTCTATCCCCTGTTTCTGTACTGTAACTCCCTGATTCTACATCATGTTTCTGTACTGTAACTCTCTGATTCTATACTTGTTTGTGTACTGTAACTCTCTGATTCTATACCCTGTTTCTGTACTGTAAATCCCTGATTCAATACCCTGTTTCTGTACTGTAACTCCCTGATTCTATACCCTGTTTCTGTACTGTAACTCCCTGATTCTATCCCCTGTTTCTGTACTGTAACTCCCTGATTCTATATCCTGTTTCTGTACTGTAACTCCCTGATTCTATCCCCTGTTTCTGTATTGTAACTCCCTGATTCTATATCCTGTTTCTGTACTGTAACTCTCTGATTCTATACGCTGTTTGTGTACTGTAACTCTCTGATTCTATACCCTGTTTCTGTACTGTAAATCCCTGATTCAATACCCTGTTTCTGTACTGTAACTCCCTGATTCAATACCCTGTTTCTGTACTGTAACTCCCTGATTCTATATCCTGTTTCTGTACTGTAACTCCCTGATTCTATATCCTGTTTCTGTACTGTAACTCCCTGATTCTATATCCTGTTTCTGTACTGTAACTCTCTGATTCTATACCCTGTTTGTGTACTGTATCTCTGATTCTATACCCTGTTTCTGTACTGTAACTCCCTGATTCTATACCCTGTTTGTGTACTGTAACTCTCTGATTCTATGCCCTGTTTGTGTACTGTAACTCTCTGATTCTATACCCTGTTTGTGTACTGTAACTCACTGATTCTATACCCTGTTTCTGTACTGTAACTCCCTGATTCTATACCCTGTTTCTGTACTGTAACTCCCTGATTCTATACCCTGTTTCTGTACTGTAACTCCCTGATTCTCTCTACTGTTTCTGTACTGTAACTCCCTGATTCTATACCCTGTTTCTGTACTGTAACTCCCTGATTCTCTCTACTGTTTCTGTACTGTAATTCTCTGATTCTATACCCTGTTTCTGTACTGTAACTCTCTGATTCTATACCCTGTTTCTGTACTGTAACTCCCTGATTCTATACCCTGTTTCTGTACTGTAACTCCCTGATTCTATACTCTGTTTCTGTACTGTAACTCTCTGATTCTATACCCTGTTTCTGTACTATAACTCCCTGATTCTATACCCTGTTTCTGTACTGTAACTCCCTGATTCTCTCTACTGTTTCTGTACTGTAACTCTCTGATTCTATACCCTGTTTCTGTACTGTAACTCTCTTATTCTATACCCTGTTTCTGTACTGTATCTCTGATTCTATACCCTGTTTCTGTACTGTAACTCCCTGATTCTCTCTACTGTTTCTGTACTGTAACTCTCTGATTCTATACCCTGTTTCTGTACTGTATCTCTGATTCTATACCCTGTTTCTGTACTGTATCTCTGATTCTATACCCTGTTTCTGTACTGTAACTCCCTGATTCTATACCCTGTTTCTGTACTGTAACTCCCTGATTCTCTCTACTGTTTCTGTACTGTAACTCTCTGATTCTATACCCTGTTTCTGTACTGTATCTCTGATTCTATACCCTGTTTCTGTACTGTAACTCCCTGATTCTATATCCTGTTTCTGTACTGTAACTCTCTGATTCTATACGCTGTTTGTGTACTGTAACTCTCTGATTCTATACCCTGTTTCTGTACTGTAAATCCCTGATTCAATACCCTGTTTCTGTACTGTAACTCCCTGATTCTATACCCTGTTTGTGTACTGTAACTCTCTGATTCTATACCTTGTTTCTGTACTGTAACTCTCTGATTCTATATCTTGTTTCTGTACTGTAACTCTCTGATTCTATACCCTGTTTCTGTACTGTAACTCCCTGATTCTATACCCTGTTTCTGTACTGTAACTCCCTGATTCTATACCCTGTTTGTGTACTGTAACTCTCTGATTCTATACCCTGTTTGTGTACTGTATCTCTCTGATTCTATACCTTGTTTCTGTACTGTAACTCTCTGATTCTATACCCTGCTTGTGTACTGTAACTCTCTGATTCTATACCCTGTTTCTGTACTGTATCTCTGATTCTATACCCTGTTTCTGTACTGTAACTCCCTGATTCTATATCCTGTTTCTGTACTGTAACTCTCTGATTCTATACGCTGTTTGTGTACTGTAACTCTCTGATTCTATACCCTGTTTCTGTACTGTAAATCCCTGATTCAATACCCTGTTTCTGTACTGTAACTCCCTGATTCTATACCCTGTTTGTGTACTGTAACTCTCTGATTCTATACCTTGTTTCTGTACTGTAACTCTCTGATTCTATATCTTGAAGAGATTGATGTGCAACACAAGAGATTGATGTGCAAAGTTAGAGCACATGGGATTGGGGGTAGTGTACTGACATGGATTGAGAACTGGTTGTCAGACAGGAAGCAAAGAGTAGGAGTAAATGGGTACTTTTCAGAATGGCAGGCAGTGACTAGTGGGGTACCGCAGGGTTCTGTGCTGGGGCCCCAGCTGTTTACACTGTACATTAATGATTTAGATGAGGGGATTGAGTGTAGTATCTCCAAGTTTGCGGATGACACTAAGTTGGGTGGCAGTGTGAGCTGCGAGGAGGATGCTGTGAGGCTGCAGAGCGACTTGGATAGGTTAGGTGAATGGGCAAATGCATGGCAGATGAAGTATAATGTGGATAAATGTGAGGTTATCCACTTTGGTGGTAAAAACAGAGAGACAGACTATTATCTGAATGGTGACAGATTAGGAAAAGGGGAGGTGCAAAGAGACCTGGGTGTCATGGTACATCAGTCATTGAAGGTTGGCATGCAGGTGCAGCAGGCGGTTAAGAAAGCAAATGGCATGTTGGCCTTCATAGCAAGGGGATTTGAGTACAGGGGCAGGGAGGTGTTGCTACAGTTGTACAGGGCATTGGTGAGGCCACACCTGGAGTATTGTGTACAGTTTTGGTCTCCTAACCTGAGGAAGGACATTCTTGCTATTGAGGGAGTGCAGCGAAGGTTCACCAGACTGATTCCCGGGATGGCGGGACTGACCTATCAAGAAAGACTGGATCAACTGGGCTTGTATTCACTGGAGTTCAGAAGAATGAGAGGGGACCTCATAGAAACATATAAAATTCTGACGGGGTTAGACAGGTTAGATGCAGGAAGAATGTTCCCAATGTTGGGGAAGTCCAGAACCAGGGGTCACAGTCTAAGGATAAGGGGTAAGCCATTTAGGACCGAGATGCGGAGGAACTTCTTCACCCAGAGAGTGGTGAACCTGTGGAATTCTCTACCACAGAAAGTTGTTGAGGCCAATTCACTAAATATATTCAAAAAGGAGTTAGATGAGGTCCTTACTGCTAGGGGGATCAAGGGGTATGGCGAGAAAGCAGGAATGGGGTACTGAAGTTGAATGTTCAGCCATGAACTCATTGAATGGCGGTGCAGGCTAGAAGGGCCGAATGGCCTACTCCTGCACCTATTTTCTATGTTTCTATGTCTATGTTTCTATGTTTCTATGTTTCTATGTTTCTGTACTGTAACTCTCTGATTCTATACCCTGTTTCTGTACTGTAACTCCCTGATTCTATACCCTGTTTCTGTACTGTAACTCCCTGATTCTATACCCTGTTTGTGTACTGTAACTCTCTGATTCTATACCCTGTTTGTGTACTGTATCTCTCTGATTCTATACCTTGTTTCTGTACTGTAACTCTCTGATTCTATACCCTGCTTGTGTACTGTAACTCTCTGATTCTATACCCTGTTTCTGTACTGTAACTCCCTGATTCTATACCCTGTTTCTGTACTGTAACTTTCTGATTCTATACCATGTTTGTGTACTGTAACTCTGATTATATACCATGTTTGTGTACTGTAACTTTCTGATTCTATACCGTTTCTGTACTGTAACTCTCTGATTCTATACCATGTTTGTGTACTGTAACTCTCTGATTCTATACCATATTTGTGTACTGTAACTCTCTGATTCTATACCCTGTTTCTGTACTGTATCTCTCTGATTCTATACCCTGTTTCTGTACTGTAACTCTCTGATTCTATACCCTGTTTGTGTACTGTAACTCCCTGATTCTATACTCTGTTTCTGTACTGTAACTCTCTGATTCTATACCATATTTGTGTACTGTAACTCTCTGATTCTATACCCTGTTTGTGTACTGTAACTCTCTGATTCTATACCCTGTTTCTGTACTGTAACTCCCTGATTCTATACCCTGATTGTGTACTGTAACTCCCTGATTCTATACCCTGTTTCTGTACTGTAACTCCCTGATTCTATACTCTGTTTCTGTACTGTAACTCTCTGATTCTATACCCTGTTTGTGTACTGTAACTCCCTGATTCTATCCCCTGTTTCTGTACTGTAAATCCCTGATTCTATACCCTGTTTCTGTACTGTAACTCCCTGATTCTATACCCTGTTTCTCTACTGTAACTCCCTGATTCTATACCCTGTTTCTGTACTGTAACTCCCTGATTCTATACCCTGTTTCTGTACTGTAACTCCCTGATTCTATACCCTGTTTCTGTACTGTAACTCCCTGATTCTATACTCTGTTTCTGTACTGTAACTCTCTGATTCTATACCATATTTGTGTACTGTAACTCCCTGATTCTATACCCTGTTTCTCTACTGTAACTCCCTGATTCTATACCCTGTTTCTGTACTGTAACTCCCTGATTCTATACCCTGTTTCTGTACTGTAACTCCCTGATTCTATACCCTGTTTCTGTACTGTAACTCTCTGATTCTATACCCTGTTTCTGTACTGTAACTCCCTGATTCTATCCCCTGTTTCTGTACTGTAACTCCCTGATTCTACACCCTGTTTGTGTACTGTAACTCCCTGATTCTCTCTACTGTTTCTGTACTGTAACTCCCTGATTCTATACCCTGTTTCTCTACTGTAACTCTCTGATTCTATACCATATTTGTGTACTGTAACTCTCTGATTCTATACCCTGTTTCTGTACTGTAACTCCCTGATTCTATACTCTGTTTCTGTACTGTAACTCTCTGATTCTATACCCTGTTTCTGTACTGTAACTCCCTGATTCTATACTCTGTTTCTGTACTGTAACTCCCTGATTCTATACTCTGTTTCTGTACTGTAACTCTCTGATTCTATACCCTGTTTCTGTACTGTAACTCCCTGATTCTATACCCTGTTTCTGTACTGTAACTCCCTGATTCTATACTCTGTTTCTGTACTGTAACTCTCTGATTCTATACCCTGTTTGTGTACTGTAACTCCCTGATTCTATCCCCTGTTTATGTACTGTAAATCCCTGATTCTATACCCTGTTTCTGTACTGTAACTCCCTGATTCTATACCCTGTTTCTCTACTGTAACTCCCTGATTCTATACCCTGTTTCTGTACTGTAACTCCCTGATTCTATACCCTGTTTCTGTACTGTAACTCCCTGATTCTATACCCTGTTTCTGTACTGTAACTCTCTGATTCTATACCCTGTTTCTGTACTGTAACTCCCTGATTCTATCCCCTGTTTCTGTACTGTAACTCCCTGATTCTACATCATGTTTCTGTACTGTAACTCTCTGATTCTATACTTGTTTGTGTACTGTAACTCTCTGATTCTATACCCTGTTTCTGTACTGTAAATCCCTGATTCAATACCCTGTTTCTGTACTGTAACTCCCTGATTCTATACCCTGTTTCTGTACTGTAACTCCCTGATTCTATCCCCTGTTTCTGTACTGTAACTCCCTGATTCTATATCCTGTTTCTGTACTGTAACTCCCTGATTCTATCCCCTGTTTCTGTATTGTAACTCCCTGATTCTATATCCTGTTTCTGTACTGTAACTCTCTGATTCTATACGCTGTTTGTGTACTGTAACTCTCTGATTCTATACCCTGTTTCTGTACTGTAAATCCCTGATTCAATACCCTGTTTCTGTACTGTAACTCCCTGATTCAATACCCTGTTTCTGTACTGTAACTCCCTGATTCTATACCCTGTTTCTGTACTGTAACTCCCTGATTCTATACCCTGTTTCTGTACTGTAAATCCCTGATTCAATACCCTGTTTCTGTACTGTAACTCCCTGATTCAATACCCTGTTTCTGTACTGTAACTCCCTGATTCTATATCCTGTTTCTGTACTGTAACTCCCTGATTCTATATCCTGTTTCTGTACTGTAACTCCCTGATTCTATATCCTGTTTCTGTACTGTAACTCTCTGATTCTATACCCTGTTTGTGTACTGTATCTCTGATTCTATACCCTGTTTCTGTACTGTAACTCCCTGATTCTATACCCTGTTTGTGTACTGTAACTCTCTGATTCTATGCCCTGTTTGTGTACTGTAACTCTCTGATTCTATACCCTGTTTGTGTACTGTAACTCACTGATTCTATACCCTGTTTCTGTCCTGTAACTCCCTGATTCTATACCATGTTTCTGTACTGTAACTCCCTGATTCTATACCCTGTTTCTGTACTGTAACTCTCTGATTCTTACCCTGTTTCTGTACTGTAACTCCCTGATTCTATACCCTGTTTGTGTACCGTAACTCTGAATCTATACCGTGTTTCTGTACTGTAACTCCCTGATTCTATACCCTGTTTGTGTACTGTAACTCCCTGATTCTATACTCTGTTTCTGTACTGTAACTCTCTGATTCTATACCCTGTTTCTGTACTGTAACTCCCTGATTCTCTCTACTGTTTCTGTACTGTAACTCCCTGATTCTATACCCTGTTTCTGTACTGTAACTCCCTGATTCTATACTCTGTTTCTGTACTGTAACTCCCTGATTCTATACCCTGTTTCTGTACTGTAACTCCCTGATTCTATACTCTGTTTCTGTACTGTAACTCTCTGATTCTATACCCTGTTTCTGTACTGTAACTCCCTGATTCTATACCCTGTTTCTGTACTGTAACTCCCTGATTCTATACTCTGTTTCTGTACTGTAACTCTCTGATTCTATACCCTGTTTGTGTACTGTAACTCCCTGATTCTATCCCCTGTTTCTGTACTGTAAATCCCTGATTCTATACCCTGTTTCTGTACTGTAACTCCCTGATTCTATACCCTGTTTCTCTACTGTAACTCCCTGATTCTATACCCTGTTTCTGTACTGTAACTCCCTGATTCTATACCCTGTTTCTGTACTGTAACTCCCTGATTCTATACCCTGTTTCTGTACTGTAACTCTCTGATTCTATACCCTGTTTCTGTACTGTAACTCCCTGATTCTATCCCCTGTTTCTGTACTGTAACTCCCTGATTCTACACCCTGTTTGTGTACTGTAACTCCCTGATTCTCTCTACTGTTTCTGTACTGTAACTCCCTGATTCTATACCCTGTTTCTCTACTGTAACTCTCTGATTCTATACCATATTTGTGTACTGTAACTCTCTGATTCTATACCCTGTTTCTGTACTGTAACTCCCTGATTCTATACTCTGTTTCTGTACTGTAACTCTCTGATTCTATACCCTGTTTCTGTACTGTAACTCCCTGATTCTCTCTACTGTTTCTGTACTGTAACTCCCTGATTCTATACCCTGTTTCTCTACTGTAACTCTCTGATTGAGTACCATGTTTCTGTACTGTAACTCCCTGATTCTATACCCTGTTTCTGTACTGTAACTCCCTGATTCTATACCCTGTTTCTTACTGTAACTCCCTGATTCTATACCCTGTTTCTGTACTGTAACTCCCTGATTCTATACTCTGTTTCTGTACTGTAACTCCCTGATTCTATACTCTGTTTCTGTACTGTAACTCTCTGATTCTATACCCTGTTTCTGTACTGTAACTCCCTGATTCTATACCCTGTTTCTGTACTGTAACTCCCTGATTCTATACTCTGTTTCTGTACTGTAACTCTCTGATTCTATACCCTGTTTGTGTACTGTAACTCCCTGATTCTATCCCCTGTTTATGTACTGTAAATCCCTGATTCTATACCCTGTTTCTGTACTGTAACTCCCTGATTCTATACCCTGTTTCTCTACTGTAACTCCCTGATTCTATACCCTGTTTCTGTACTGTAACTCCCTGATTCTATACCCTGTTTCTGTACTGTAACTCCCTGATTCTATACCCTGTTTCTGTACTGTAACTCTCTGATTCTATACCCTGTTTCTGTACTGTAACTCCCTGATTCTATCCCCTGTTTCTGTACTGTAACTCCCTGATTCTACATCATGTTTCTGTACTGTAACTCTCTGATTCTATACTTGTTTGTGTACTGTAACTCTCTGATTCTATACCCTGTTTCTGTACTGTAAATCCCTGATTCAATACCCTGTTTCTGTACTGTAACTCCCTGATTCTATACCCTGTTTCTGTACTGTAACTCCCTGATTCTATCCCCTGTTTCTGTACTGTAACTCCCTGATTCTATATCCTGTTTCTGTACTGTAACTCCCTGATTCTATCCCCTGTTTCTGTATTGTAACTCCCTGATTCTATATCCTGTTTCTGTACTGTAACTCTCTGATTCTATACGCTGTTTGTGTACTGTAACTCTCTGATTCTATACCCTGTTTCTGTACTGTAAATCCCTGATTCAATACCCTGTTTCTGTACTGTAACTCCCTGATTCAATACCCTGTTTCTGTACTGTAACTCCCTGATTCTATATCCTGTTTCTGTACTGTAACTCCCTGATTCTATATCCTGTTTCTGTACTGTAACTCCCTGATTCTATATCCTGTTTCTGTACTGTAACTCTCTGATTCTATACCCTGTTTGTGTACTGTATCTCTGATTCTATACCCTGTTTCTGTACTGTAACTCCCTGATTCTATACCCTGTTTGTGTACTGTAACTCTCTGATTCTATGCCCTGTTTGTGTACTGTAACTCTCTGATTCTATACCCTGTTTGTGTACTGTAACTCACTGATTCTATACCCTGTTTCTGTACTGTAACTCCCTGATTCTATACCCTGTTTCTGTACTGTAACTCCCTGATTCTATACCCTGTTTCTGTACTGTAACTCCCTGATTCTCTCTACTGTTTCTGTACTGTAACTCCCTGATTCTATACCCTGTTTCTGTACTGTAACTCCCTGATTCTCTCTACTGTTTCTGTACTGTAACTCTCTGATTCTATACCCTGTTTCTGTACTGTAACTCTCTGATTCTATACCCTGTTTCTGTACTGTAACTCCCTGATTCTATACCCTGTTTCTGTACTGTAACTCCCTGATTCTATACTCTGTTTCTGTACTGTAACTCTCTGATTCTATACCCTGTTTCTGTACTATAACTCCCTGATTCTATACCCTGTTTCTGTACTGTAACTCCCTGATTCTCTCTACTGTTTCTGTACTGTAACTCTCTGATTCTATACCCTGTTTCTGTACTGTAACTCTCTTATTCTATACCCTGTTTCTGTACTGTATCTCTGATTCTATACCCTGTTTCTGTACTGTAACTCCCTGATTCTCTCTACTGTTTCTGTACTGTAACTCTCTGATTCTATACCCTGTTTCTGTACTGTATCTCTGATTCTATACCCTGTTTCTGTACTGTATCTCTGATTCTATACCCTGTTTCTGTACTGTAACTCCCTGATTCTATACCCTGTTTCTGTACTGTAACTCCCTGATTCTCTCTACTGTTTCTGTACTGTAACTCTCTGATTCTATACCCTGTTTCTGTACTGTATCTCTGATTCTATACCCTGTTTCTGTACTGTAACTCCCTGATTCTATATCCTGTTTCTGTACTGTAACTCTCTGATTCTATACGCTGTTTGTGTACTGTAACTCTCTGATTCTATACCCTGTTTCTGTACTGTAAATCCCTGATTCAATACCCTGTTTCTGTACTGTAACTCCCTGATTCTATACCCTGTTTGTGTACTGTAACTCTCTGATTCTATACCTTGTTTCTGTACTGTAACTCTCTGATTCTATATCTTGTTTCTGTACTGTAACTCTCTGATTCTATACCCTGTTTCTGTACTGTAACTCCCTGATTCTATACCCTGTTTCTGTACTGTAACTCTCTGATTCTATACCCTGTTTGTGTACTGTATCTCTCTGATTCTATACCTTGTTTCTGTACTGTAACTCTCTGATTCTATACCCTGCTTGTGTACTGTAACTCTCTGATTCTATACCCTGTTTCTGTACTGTATCTCTGATTCTATACCCTGTTTCTGTACTGTAACTCCCTGATTCTATATCCTGTTTCTGTACTGTAACTCTCTGATTCTATACGCTGTTTGTGTACTGTAACTCTCTGATTCTATACCCTGTTTCTGTACTGTAAATCCCTGATTCAATACCCTGTTTCTGTACTGTAACTCCCTGATTCTATACCCTGTTTGTGTACTGTAACTCTCTGATTCTATACCTTGTTTCTGTACTGTAACTCTCTGATTCTATATCTTGAAGAGATTGATGTGCAACACAAGAGATTGATGTGCAAAGTTAGAGCACATGGGATTGGGGGTAGTGTACTGACATGGATTGAGAACTGGTTGTCAGACAGGAAGCAAAGAGTAGGAGTAAATGGGTACTTTTCAGAATGGCAGGCAGTGACTAGTGGGGTACCGCAGGGTTCTGTGCTGGGGCCCCAGCTGTTTACACTGTACATTAATGATTTAGATGAGGGGATTGAGTGTAGTATCTCCAAGTTTGCGGATGACACTAAGTTGGGTGGCAGTGTGAGCTGCGAGGAGGATGCTGTGAGGCTGCAGAGCGACTTGGATAGGTTAGGTGAATGGGCAAATGCATGGCAGATGAAGTATAATGTGGATAAATGTGAGGTTATCCACTTTGGTGGTAAAAACAGAGAGACAGACTATTATCTGAATGGTGACAGATTAGGAAAAGGGGAGGTGCAAAGAGACCTGGGTGTCATGGTACATCAGTCATTGAAGGTTGGCATGCAGGTGCAGCAGGCGGTTAAGAAAGCAAATGGCATGTTGGCCTTCATAGCAAGGGGATTTGAGTACAGGGGCAGGGAGGTGTTGCTACAGTTGTACAGGGCATTGGTGAGGCCACACCTGGAGTATTGTGTACAGTTTTGGTCTCCTAACCTGAGGAAGGACATTCTTGCTATTGAGGGAGTGCAGCGAAGGTTCACCAGACTGATTCCCGGGATGGCGGGACTGACCTATCAAGAAAGACTGGATCAACTGGGCTTGTATTCACTGGAGTTCAGAAGAATGAGAGGGGACCTCATAGAAACATATAAAATTCTGACGGGGTTAGACAGGTTAGATGCAGGAAGAATGTTCCCAATGTTGGGGAAGTCCAGAACCAGGGGTCACAGTCTAAGGATAAGGGGTAAGCCATTTAGGACCGAGATGCGGAGGAACTTCTTCACCCAGAGAGTGGTGAACCTGTGGAATTCTCTACCACAGAAAGTTGTTGAGGCCAATTCACTAAATATATTCAAAAAGGAGTTAGATGAGGTCCTTACTGCTAGGGGGATCAAGGGGTATGGCGAGAAAGCAGGAATGGGGTACTGAAGTTGAATGTTCAGCCATGAACTCATTGAATGGCGGTGCAGGCTAGAAGGGCCGAATGGCCTACTCCTGCACCTATTTTCTATGTTTCTATGTCTATGTTTCTATGTTTCTATGTTTCTATGTTTCTGTACTGTAACTCTCTGATTCTATACCCTGTTTCTGTACTGTAACTCCCTGATTCTATACCCTGTTTCTGTACTGTAACTCCCTGATTCTATACCCTGTTTGTGTACTGTAACTCTCTGATTCTATACCCTGTTTGTGTACTGTATCTCTCTGATTCTATACCTTGTTTCTGTACTGTAACTCTCTGATTCTATACCCTGCTTGTGTACTGTAACTCTCTGATTCTATACCCTGTTTCTGTACTGTAACTCCCTGATTCTATACCCTGTTTCTGTACTGTAACTTTCTGATTCTATACCATGTTTGTGTACTGTAACTCTGATTATATACCATGTTTGTGTACTGTAACTTTCTGATTCTATACCGTTTCTGTACTGTAACTCTCTGATTCTATACCATGTTTGTGTACTGTAACTCTCTGATTCTATACCATATTTGTGTACTGTAACTCTCTGATTCTATACCCTGTTTCTGTACTGTATCTCTCTGATTCTATACCCTGTTTCTGTACTGTAACTCTCTGATTCTATACCCTGTTTGTGTACTGTAACTCCCTGATTCTATACTCTGTTTCTGTACTGTAACTCTCTGATTCTATACCATATTTGTGTACTGTAACTCTCTGATTCTATACCCTGTTTGTGTACTGTAACTCTCTGATTCTATACCCTGTTTCTGTACTGTAACTCTCTGATTCTATACCCTGTTTCTGTACTGTATCTCTCTGATTCTATACCCTGTTTCTGTACTGTAACTCTCTGATTCTATACCCTGTTTCTGTACTGTAACTCCCTATTTCTATACCCTGTTTGTGTACTGTATATCTCTGATTCTATACCCTGTTTTTGTACTGTAACTCCCTGATTCTATACCCTGTTTGTGTACTGTAACTCTCTGATTCTATACCTTGTTTCTGTACTGTAACTCTGATTCTATACCCTGTTTGTGTACTGTAACTCTCTGATTCTATACGTTGTTTATGTACTGTAACTCTGATTCTATATCCTGTTTGTGTACTGTAACTCTGATTCTATACCCTCTTTCTGTACTGTAACTCCCTGATTCTATCCCCTGTTTCTGTACTGTAACTCCCTGATTCTATACCCTGTTTGTGTACTGTAACTCTCTGATTCTATACCCTGTTTGTGTACTGTAACTCTCTGATTCTATACCCTGTTTCTGTCCTGTATCTCTCTGATTCTATACCCTGTTTCTGTCCTGTAACTCCCTGATTCTATACCCTGTTTGTGTACTGTAACTCTCTGATTCTATACCTTGTTTCTGTACTGTAACTCTCTGATTCTATACCCTGTTTGTGTACTGTAACTCTCTGATTCTATACCCTGTTTCTGTCCTGTAACTCCCTGATTCTATACCATGTTTCTGTACTGTAACTCACTGATTCTATACCCTGTTTCTGTACTGTAACTCTCTGATTCTTACCCTGTTTCTGTACTGTAACTCCCTGATTCTATACCCTGTTTGTGTACTGTAACTCTGAATCTATACCCTGTTTCTGTACTGTAACTCCCTGATTCTATACCCTGTTTGTGTACTGTAACTCCCTGATTCTATACCCTGTTTCTGTACTGTAACTCTCTGATTCTATACCATATTTGTGTACTGTAACTCTCTGATTCTATACCCTGTTTCTGGACTGTAACTCCCTGATTCTCTCTACTGTTTCTGTACTGTAACTCCCTGATTCTATACCCTGTTTCTCTACTGTAACTCTCTGATTCTATACCATATTTGTGTACTGTAACTCTCTGATTCTATACCCTGTTTCTGTACTGTAACTCTCTGATTCTATACCCTGTTTCTGTACTGTAACTCCCTGATTCTATACCCTGTTTCTGTACTGTAACTCCCTGATTCTATACCCTGTTTGTGTACTGTAACTCTCTGATTCTATACCCTGTTTGTGTACTGTAACTCTCTGATTCTATACCTTGTTTCTGTACTGTAACTCTGTGATTCTATACCCTGTTTGTGTACTGTAACTCTCTGATTCTATACCCTGTTTGTGTACTGTAACTCTCTGATTCTATACCTTGTTTCTGTACTGTAACTCTCTGATTCTATATCTTGAAGAGATTGATGTGCAACACAAGAGATTGATGTGCAAAGTTAGAGCACATGGGATTGGGGGTAGTGTACTGACATGGATTGAGAACTGGTTGTCAGACAGGAAGCAAAGAGTAGGAGTAAATGGGTACTTTTCAGAATGGCAGGCAGTGACTAGTGGGGTACCGCAGGGTTCTGTGCTGGGGCCCCAGCTGTTTACACTGTACATTAATGATTTAGATGAGGGGATTGAGTGTAGTATCTCCAAGTTTGCGGATGACACTAAGTTGGGTGGCAGTGTGAGCTGCGAGGAGGATGCTGTGAGGCTGCAGAGCGACTTGGATAGGTTAGGTGAATGGGCAAATGCATGGCAGATGAAGTATAATGTGGATAAATGTGAGGTTATCCACTTTGGTGGTAAAAACAGAGAGACAGACTATTATCTGAATGGTGACAGATTAGGAAAAGGGGAGGTGCAAAGAGACCTGGGTGTCATGGTACATCAGTCATTGAAGGTTGGCATGCAGGTGCAGCAGGCGGTTAAGAAAGCAAATGGCATGTTGGCCTTCATAGCAAGGGGATTTGAGTACAGGGGCAGGGAGGTGTTGCTACAGTTGTACAGGGCATTGGTGAGGCCACACCTGGAGTATTGTGTACAGTTTTGGTCTCCTAACCTGAGGAAGGACATTCTTGCTATTGAGGGAGTGCAGCGAAGGTTCACCAGACTGATTCCCGGGATGGCGGGACTGACCTATCAAGAAAGACTGGATCAACTGGGCTTGTATTCACTGGAGTTCAGAAGAATGAGAGGGGACCTCATAGAAACATATAAAATTCTGACGGGGTTAGACAGGTTAGATGCAGGAAGAATGTTCCCAATGTTGGGGAAGTCCAGAACCAGGGGTCACAGTCTAAGGATAAGGGGTAAGCCATTTAGGACCGAGATGCGGAGGAACTTCTTCACCCAGAGAGTGGTGAACCTGTGGAATTCTCTACCACAGAAAGTTGTTGAGGCCAATTCACTAAATATATTCAAAAAGGAGTTAGATGAGGTCCTTACTGCTAGGGGGATCAAGGGGTATGGCGAGAAAGCAGGAATGGGGTACTGAAGTTGAATGTTCAGCCATGAACTCATTGAATGGCGGTGCAGGCTAGAAGGGCCGAATGGCCTACTCCTGCACCTATTTTCTATGTTTCTATGTCTATGTTTCTATGTTTCTATGTTTCTATGTTTCTGTACTGTAACTCTCTGATTCTATACCCTGTTTCTGTACTGTAACTCCCTGATTCTATACCCTGTTTCTGTACTGTAACTCCCTGATTCTATACCCTGTTTGTGTACTGTAACTCTCTGATTCTATACCCTGTTTGTGTACTGTATCTCTCTGATTCTATACCTTGTTTCTGTACTGTAACTCTCTGATTCTATACCCTGCTTGTGTACTGTAACTCTCTGATTCTATACCCTGTTTCTGTACTGTAACTCCCTGATTCTATACCCTGTTTCTGTACTGTAACTTTCTGATTCTATACCATGTTTGTGTACTGTAACTCTGATTATATACCATGTTTGTGTACTGTAACTTTCTGATTCTATACCGTTTCTGTACTGTAACTCTCTGATTCTATACCATGTTTGTGTACTGTAACTCTCTGATTCTATACCATATTTGTGTACTGTAACTCTCTGATTCTATACCCTGTTTCTGTACTGTATCTCTCTGATTCTATACCCTGTTTCTGTACTGTAACTCTCTGATTCTATACCCTGTTTGTGTACTGTAACTCCCTGATTCTATACTCTGTTTCTGTACTGTAACTCTCTGATTCTATACCATATTTGTGTACTGTAACTCTCTGATTCTATACCCTGTTTGTGTACTGTAACTCTCTGATTCTATACCCTGTTTCTGTACTGTAACTCTCTGATTCTATACCCTGTTTCTGTACTGTATCTCTCTGATTCTATACCCTGTTTCTGTACTGTAACTCTCTGATTCTATACCCTGTTTCTGTACTGTAACTCCCTATTTCTATACCCTGTTTGTGTACTGTATATCTCTGATTCTATACCCTGTTTTTGTACTGTAACTCCCTGATTCTATACCCTGTTTGTGTACTGTAACTCTCTGATTCTATACCTTGTTTCTGTACTGTAACTCTGATTCTATACCCTGTTTGTGTACTGTAACTCTCTGATTCTATACGTTGTTTATGTACTGTAACTCTGATTCTATATCCTGTTTGTGTACTGTAACTCTGATTCTGTACCCTCTTTCTGTACTGTAACTCCCTGATTCTATCCCCTGTTTCTGTACTGTAACTCCCTGATTCTATACCCTGTTTGTGTACTGTAACTCTCTGATTCTATACCCTGTTTGTGTACTGTAACTCTCTGATTCTATACCCTGTTTCTGTCCTGTATCTCTCTGATTCTATACCCTGTTTCTGTCCTGTAACTCCCTGATTCTATACCCTGTTTGTGTACTGTAACTCTCTGATTCTATACCCTGTTTCTGTACTGTAACTCTCTGATTCTATACCATGTTTGTGTACTGTAACTCTCTGATTATATACCATGTTTGTGTACTGTAACTTTCTGATTCTATACCGTTTCTGTACTGTAACTCTCTGATTCTATACCATGTTTGTGTACTGTAACTCTCTGATTCTATACCATATTTGTGTACTGTAACTCTCTGATTCTATACCCTGTTTCTGTACTGTATCTCTCTGATTCTATACCCTGTTTCTGTACTGTAACTCTCTGATTCTATACCCTGTTTGTGTACTGTAACTCCCTGATTCTATACTCTGTTTCTGTACTGTAACTCTCTGATTCTATACCCTGTTTCTGTACTGTAACTCTCTGATTCTATACCCTGTTTCTGTACAGTATATCTCTGATTCTATACCCTGTTTTTGTACTGTAACTCCCTGATTCTATACCCTGTTTGTGTACTGTAACTCTCTGATTCTATACCTTGTTTCTGTAATGTAACTCTGATTCTATATCCTGTTTGTGTACTGTAACTCTGATTCTATACCCTGTTTCTGTACTGTAACTCCCTGATTCTATACCATGTTTCTGTACTGTAACTCCCTGATTCTATACCCTGTTTCTGTACTGTAACTCCCTGATTCTATACCCTGTTTGTGTACTGTAACTCTCTGATTCTATCCCCTGTTTGTGTACTGTAACTCTCTGATTCTATACCCTGTTTCTGTACTGTAACTCCCTGATTCTATACCCTGTTTCTGTCCTGTATCTCTCTGATTCTATTCCCTGTTTCTGTCCTGTAACTCCCTGATTCTATACCCTGTTTCTGTACTGTAACTCTCTGATTCTATACCTTGTTTCAGTACTGTAACTCTCTGATTCTATACCCTGTTTCTGTACTGTAACTCTCTGATTCTTACCCTGTTTCTGTACTGTAACTCCCTGATTCTATACCCTGTTTGTGTACTGTAACTCTGAATCTATACCCTGATTCTGTACTGTAACTCCCTGATTCTATACCCTGTTTGTGTACTGTAACTCACTGATTCTATACCCTGTTTCTGTACTGTAACTCACTGATTCTATACCCTGTTTATGTACTGTAACTCCCTGATTCTATACCATGTTTCTGTACTGTAACTCCCTGATTCTATACCATGTTTCTGTACTGTAACTCTCTGATTCTATGCCCTGTTGCTGTACTGTAACTCCCTGATTCTATACCCTGTTTGTGTACTGTAACTCCCTGATTCTATACCCTGTTTCTGTACTGTAACTCCCTGATTCTATACCCTGTTTGTGTACTGTAACTCCCTGATTCTATACCATGTTTCTGTACTGTAACTCTCTGATTCTATACCCTGTTTCTGTACTGTAACTCCCTGATTCTATACCCTGTTTCTGTACTGTAACTCCCTGATTCTATACCCTGTTTCTGTACTGTAACTCCCCGATTCTATACCCTGTTTCTGTACTGTAACTCTCTGATTCTATACCCTGTTGCTGTACTGTAACTCCCTGATTCTATACCCTGTTTGTGTACTGTAACTCCCTGATTCTATACCCTGTTTCTGTACTGTAACTCCCTGATTCTACACCCTGATTGTGTACTGTAACTCTCTGATTCCATACCCTGTTTGTGTACTGTAACTCCCTGATTCTATACCCTGTTTCTGTACTGTAACTCCCTGATTCTATACCATGTTTCTGTACTGTAACTCCCTGATTCTATACCCTGTTTCTGTACTGTAACTCCCTGATTCTATACCCTGTTTCTGTACGGAATCATAGAAAATTGCATCGCAGAAGGAGGCCATTCGGCCCATCGTGTCTGCGCCGGCCGACAAAGAGCTATCTACCCTAATCGCACTTTGCAGCTCTGGGTCTGTCGGCCTGCAGGTTACGGCACTTCAAGCACTTCTCCAATTACTTTTGAAATGTGGTGAGGGTTTCTGCCTCTACCACCCTTTCAGGCAGTGAGTTCCAGACCCCCACCACCCTCTGGGTGAAAACAGTTCCCCTCAAATTCCCTCTAAACCTCCCCCCAATTAATTTCAATTAATGCCCACTGGTTGTTGACCCCTCTGCCAAGGGAAACAAGTCCGTCCTATCCACTCTATCCAGGCCCCTCATAATTTTATACACCTCATTCAGGTCTCTCCTCAGCCTCCTCTGTTCAAAAGAAAACATAAGAATTAGGAACAGGAGTAGGCCACCTTGCCCCTCGAGCCTGCTCCGCAAAACAGATCCAACATCTCCAATCTTTCCTCATAACTAAAATTCTCCAGTTCAGGCAACATTTTCGTAAATCTCCTCTGTACCCTCTCTCATATAATCACATCCTTCCTGTAATGTGGTGACCAGAACTGCAGGCACAACTCCAGCTGTGGCCTAACTAGTGTTTTATACAGTTCAAGCATAACCTCCCTGCTCTTGTATTCTATGCCTCGGCTAATAAAGGCAAGTATTCCGTATGCCTTCTTAACCACCTTATCTACCTGGCCTGCTACCTTCAGGGATCTGTGGACCTGCACTCCAAGGTCCCTTTGTTCCTCTACACCTCTCAGTGTCCCACCATTTAATGTGTATTCCCTTGCCTTGTTAGACCTCCCCACATGCATTACCTCACACTTCTCCGGATTGAATTCCATTTGCCACTGTTCTGCCCACCTGACCAGTACATTGATATCTTCCTGCAGTCTACAGCTTTCTTCTTCATTATTAACCACGCAGCCGATTTTAGTATCATACTTCCTACATTCAAGTCTAAATCACTGATATATATCACAAAAGCAAGGGACTTAGTACTGAGCCCTGCAGAACCCCAATGGATACAGCCTTCCAGTCACAAAAACACCCATCAACCATGACCCTTTGCTTCCTGCCTCTGAGCCAATTTTGGATCCTTTTGTCACTTTGCCCTGGATCCCATGGGCTTTTACTGTTGTGACCAGTCTGCCATGTGGGACCTTATCAAAAGCTTTGCTAAAATCCATATACACCACATCAAATGCTGTAACTCCCTCTGATTCTATACCCTGTTTCTGTACTGTAACTCCCTGATTCTATACCCTGTTTCTGTACTGTAACTCTGATTCTATACCCTGTTTGTGTACTGTAACTCTGATTCTATACCCTGTTTCTGTACTGTAACTCCCTGATTCTATACCCTGTTTCTGTACTGTAACTCCCTGATTCTATACCCTGTTTGTGTACTGTAACTCTCTGATTCTATACCCTGCTTCTGTACTGTAACTCTCTGATTGTATACCCTGTTTCTGTACTGTAACTCCCTGATTCTATACCCTGTTTCTGTACTGTAACTCACTGATTCTATACCATGTTTGTGTACTGTAACTCTCTGATTCTATACCATGTTTGTGTACTGTAACTCTCTGATTCTATACCCTGTTTCTGTACTGTAACTCCCTGATTCTATACCCTGTTTCTGTACTGTAACTCTCTGATTCTATACCCTGTTTGTGTACTGTAACTCTCTGATTCTATACCCTGTTTCTGTACTGTAACTCTCTGATTCTATACCCTGTTTCTGTACTGTATCTCTCTGATTCTATACCCTGTTTCTGTACTGTAACTCTCTGATTCTATACCCTGTTTCTGTACTGTAACTCCCTGATTCTATACCCTGTTTGTGTACTGTATATCTCTGATTCTATACCCTGTTTTTGTACTGTAACTCCCTGATTCTATACCCTGTTTGTGTACTGTAACTCTCTGATTCTATACCTTGTTTCTGTACTGTAACTCTGATTCTATACCCTGTTTGTGTACTGTAACTCTCTGATTCTATACGTTGTTTATGTACTGTAACTCTGATTCTATATCCTGTTTGTGTACTGTAACTCTGATTCTATACCCTGTTTCTGTACTGTAACTCCCTGATTCTATACCCTGTTTCTGTACTGTAACTCTCTGATTCTATACCCTGTTTGTGTACTGTAACTCCCTGATTCTATACCCTGTTTCTGGACTGTAACTCCCTCTGATTCTATACCCTGTTTCTGGACTTTAACTCCCTGATTCTATACCCTGTTTTTGTCCTGTAACTCCCTGATTCTATACCCTGTTTCTGTCCTGTATCTCTCTGATTCTATACCCTGTTTGTGTACTGTAACTCTGATTCTATACCCTGTTTCTGTACTGTAACTCCCTGATTCTATACCCTGTTTCTGTACTGTAACTCCCTGATTCTATACCCTGTTTGTGTACTGTAACTCTCTGATTCTATACCCTGCTTCTGTACTGTAACTCTCTGATTGTATACCCTGTTTCTGTACTGTAACTCCCTGATTCTATACCCTGTTTCTGTACTGTAACTCACTGATTCTATACCATGTTTGTGTACTGTAACTCTCTGATTCTATACCATGTTTGTGTACTGTAACTCTCTGATTCTATACCCTGTTTCTGTACTGTAACTCCCTGATTCTATACCCTGTTTCTGTACTGTAACTCTCTGATTCTATACCCTGTTTGTGTACTGTAACTCTCTGATTCTATACCCTGTTTCTGTACTGTAACTCTCTGATTCTATACCCTGTTTCTGTACTGTATCTCTCTGATTCTATACCCTGTTTCTGTACTGTAACTCTCTGATTCTATACCCTGTTTCTGTACTGTAACTCCCTGATTCTATACCCTGTTTGTGTACTGTATATCTCTGATTCTATACCCTGTTTTTGTACTGTAACTCCCTGATTCTATACCCTGTTTGTGTACTGTAACTCTCTGATTCTATACCTTGTTTCTGTACTGTAACTCTGATTCTATACCCTGTTTGTGTACTGTAACTCTCTGATTCTATACGTTGTTTATGTACTGTAACTCTGATTCTATATCCTGTTTGTGTACTGTAACTCTGATTCTATACCCTGTTTCTGTACTGTAACTCCCTGATTCTATACCCTGTTTCTGTACTGTAACTCTCTGATTCTATACCCTGTTTGTGTACTGTAACTCCCTGATTCTATACCCTGTTTCTGGACTGTAACTCCCTCTGATTCTATACCCTGTTTCTGGACTTTAACTCCCTGATTCTATACCCTGTTTTTGTCCTGTAACTCCCTGATTCTATACCCTGTTTCTGTCCTGTATCTCTCTGATTCTATACCCTGTTTCTGTCCTGTAACTCCCTGATTCTCTTCCCTGTTTCTGGACTTTAACTCCCTGATTCTATACCCTGTTTTTGTCCTGTAACTCCCTGATTCTATACCCTGTTTGTGTACTGTAACTCTCTGATTCTATACCCTGTTTGTGTACTGTAACTCTCTGATTCTATACCCTGTTTCTGTCCTGCATCTCTCTGATTCTATACCCTGTTTCTGTCCTGTAACTCCCTGATTCTATACCCTGTTTGTGTACTGTAACTCTCTGATTCTATACCTTGTTTCTGTACTGTAACTCTCTGATTCTATACCCTGTTTGTGTACTGTAACTCTCTGATTCTATACCCTGTTTCTGTCCTGTAACTCCCTGATTCTATACCATGTTTCTGTACTGTAACTCACTGATTCTATACCCTGTTTCTGTACTGTAACTCTCTGATTCTTACCCTGTTTCTGTACTGTAACTCCCTGATTCTATACCCTGTTTGTGTACTGTAACTCTGAATCTATACCCTGTTTCTGTACTGTAACTCCCTGATTCTATACCCTGTTTGTGTACTTTAAGTCTCTGATTCTATACTCTGTTTCTGTACTGTAACTCTCTGATTGAGTACCATGTTTCTGTACTGTAACTCTCTGATTCTATACCCTGTTTCTGTACTGTAACTCTCTGATTCTATACCATGTTTCTGTACTGTAACTCTGATTCTATACCCTGTTTTTGGACTGCAACTCCCTGATTCTATACCCTGCTTCTGTACTGTAACTCCCTGATTCTATACCCTGTTTCTGTACTGTAACTCTGATTCTATACCATGTTTCTGTACTGTAACTCCCTGATTCTATACCCTGTTTCTGTACTGTAACTCCCTGATTCTATACCCTGTTTCTGGACTGCAACTCCCTGATTCTATACCCTGTTTCTGTACTGTAACTCCCTGATTCTATACCCTGTTTCTGTACTGTAACTCCCTGATTCTATACCCTGTTTCTGTACTGTAACTCTGATTCTATACCATGTTTCTGTACTGTAACTCCCTGATTCTATACCCTGTTTGTGTACTGTAACTCCCTGATTCTCTCTACTGTTTCTGTACTGTAACTCCCTGATTCTATACCCTGTTTCTCTACTGTAACTCTCTGATTCTATACCCTGTTTCTGTACTGTAACTCCCTGATTCTCTCTACTGTTTCTGTACTGTAACTCTCTGATTCTATACCCTGTTTCTGTACTGTAACTCCCTGATTCTATACCCTGTTTGTGTACTGTAACTCTCTGATTCTATACCCTGTTTCTGTACTGTAACTCTCTGATTCTATACCCTGTTTCTGTACTGTAACTCCCTGATTCTATACCCTGTTTCTGTACTGTAACTCCCTGATTCTATACCCTGTTTGTGTACTGTAACTCTCTGATTCTATACCCTGTTTGTGTACTGTAACTCTCTGATTCTATACCTTGTTTCTGTACTGTAACTCTGTGATTCTATACCCTGTTTGTGTACTGTAACTCTCTGATTCTATACCCAGTTTCTGTACTGTAACTCCCTGATTCTATACCCTGTTTCTGTACTGTAACTCTCTGATTCTATACCATGTTTGTGTACTGTAACTCTCTGATTATATACCATGTTTGTGTACTGTAACTTTCTGATTCTATACCGTTTCTGTACTGTAACTCTCTGATTCTATACCATGTTTGTGTACTGTAACTCTCTGATTCTATACCATATTTGTGTACTGTAACTCTCTGATTCTATACCCTGTTTCTGTACTGTATCTCTCTGATTCTATACCCTGTTTCTGTACTGTAACTCTCTGATTCTATACCCTGTTTGTGTACTGTAACTCCCTGATTCTATACTCTGTTTCTGTACTGTAACACTCTGATTCTATACCATATTTGTGTACTGTAACTCTCTGATTCTATACCCTGTTTGTGTACTGTAACTCTCTGATTCTATACCCTGTTTCTGTACTGTAACTCTCTGATTCTATACCCTGTTTCTGTACTGTATCTCTCTGATTCTATACCCTGTTTCTGTACTGTAACTCTCTGATTCTATACCCTGTTTCTGTACTGTAACTCCCTATTTCTATACCCTGTTTGTGTACTGTGTATCTCTGATTCTATACCCTGTTTTTGTACTGTAACTCCCTGTTTCTATACCCTGTTTGTGTACTGTAACTCTCTGATTCTATACCTTGTTTCTGTACTGTAACTCTGATTCTATACCCTGTTTGTGTACTGTAACTCTCTGATTCTATACGTTGTTTATGTACTGTAACTCTGATTCTATATCCTGTTTGTGTACTGTAACTCTGATTCTATACCCTGTTTCTGTACTGTAACTCCCTGATTCTATCCCCTGTTTCTGTACTGTAACTCCCTGATTCTATACCCTGTTTGTGTACTGTAACTCTCTGATTCTATACCCTGTTTGTGTACTGTAACTCTCTGATTCTATACCCTGTTTCTGTCCTGTATCTCTCTGATTCTATACCCTGTTTCTGTCCTGTAACTCCCTGATTCTATACCCTGTTTCTGTCCTGTAACTCCCTGATTCTATACCATGTTTCTGTACTGTAACTCACTGATTCTATACCCTGTTTCTGTACTGTAACTCTCTGATTCTTACCCTGTTTCTGTACTGTAACTCTGAATCTATACCCTGTTTCTGTACTGTAACTCCCTGATTCTATACCCTGTTTGTGTACTGTAACTCCCTGATTCTATACCCTGTTTGTGTACTGTAACTCTCTGATTCTCTCTACTGTTTCTGTACTGTAACTCCCTGATTCTATACCCTGTTTCTCTACTGTAACTCTCTGATTCTATACCATATTTGTGTACTGTAACTCTCTGATTCTATACCCTGTTTCTGTACTGTAACTCCCTGATTCTATACTCTGTTTCTGTACTGTAACTCTCTGATTCTATACCCTGTTTCTGTACTGTAACTCCCTGATTCTCTCTACTGTTTCTGTACTGTAACTCCCTGATTCTATACCCTGTTTCTGTACTGTAACTCCCTGATTCTATACCCTGTTTCTCTACTGTAACTCTCTGATTCTATACCCTGTTTCTGTACTGTATCTCTGATTCTATACCCTGTTTCTGTACTGTAACTCCCTGATTCTATACCCTGTTTCTGTACTGTAACTCTCTGATTCTATACGCTGTTTGTGTGCTGTAACTCTCTGATTCTATACCCTGTTTCTGTACTGTAAATCCCTGATTCAATACCCTGTTTCTGTACTGTATCTCTGATTCTATACCCTGTTTCTGTACTGTAACTCCCTGATTCTATACCCTGTTTGTGTACTGTAACTCTCTGATTCTATACCCTGTTTCTGTACTGTAACTCTGTGATTCTATACCCTGTTTGTGTACTGTAACTCTCTGATTCTATACCCAGTTTCTGTACTGTAACTCCCTGATTCTATACCCTGTTTCTGTACTGTAACTCTCTGATTCTATACCATGTTTGTGTACTGTAACTTTCTGATTCTATACCGTTTCTGTACTGTAACTCTCTGATTCTATACCATGTTTGTGTACTGTAACTCTCTGATTCTATACCATATTTGTGTACTGTAACTCTCTGATTCTATACCCTGTTTCTGTACTGTATCTCTCTGATTCTATACCCTGTTTCTGTACTGTAACTCTCTGATTCTATACCCTGTTTGTGTACTGTAACTCCCTGATTCTATACTCTGTTTCTGTACTGTAACTCTCTGATTCTATACCCTGTTTCTGTACTGTAACTCTCTGATTCTATACCCTGTTTCTGTACTGTATATCTCTGATTCTATACCCTGTTTTTGTACTGTAACTCCCTGATTCTATACCCTGTTTGTGTACTGTAACTCTCTGATTCTATACCTTGTTTCTGTAATGTAACTCTGATTCTATATCCTGTTTGTGTACTGTAACTCTGATTCTATACCCTGTTTCTGTACTGTAACTCCCTGATTCTATACCATGTTTCTGTACTGTAACTCCCTGATTCTATACACTGTTTCTGTACTGTAACTCCCTGATTCTATACCCTGTTTGTGTACTGTAACTCTCTGATTCTATACCCTGTTTGTGTACTGTAACTCCCTGATTCTATACCCTGTTTCTGTACTGTAACTCCCTGATTCTATACCCTGTTTCTGTACTGTAACTCCCTGATTCTATACCCTGTTTCTGTACTGTAACTCCCTGATTCTATACCATGTTTCTGTACTGTAACTCCCTGATTCTATACCCTGTTTCTGTACTGTAACTCCCTGATTCTATACCCTGTTTCTGTACTGTAACTCCCTGATTCTATACCATGTTTCTGTACTGTAACTCCCTGATTCTATACCCTGTTTCTGTACTGTAACTCCCTGATTCTATACCCTGTTTCTGTACTGTAACTCCCTGATTCTATACCCTGTTTCTGTACTGTAACTCCCTGATTCTATACCCTGTTTCTGTACTGTAACTCCCTGATTCTATACCCTGTTTCTGTACTGTAACTCCCTGATTCTATATCCTGTTTCTGTACGGAATCATAGAAAATTGCATCGCAGAAGGAGGCCATTCGGCCCATCGTGTCTGCGCCGGCCGACAAAGAGCTATCTACCCTAATCGCACTTTGCAGCTCTGGGTCTGTCGGCCTGCAGGTTACGGCACTTCAAGCACTTCTCCAATTACTTTTGAAATGTGGTGAGGGTTTCTGCCTCTACCACCCTTTCAGGCAGTGAGTTCCAGACCCCCACCACCCTCTGGGTGAAAACAGTTCCCCTCAAATTCCCTCTAAACCTCCCCCCAATTAATTTCAATTAATGCCCCCTGGTTGTTGACCCCTCTGCCAAGGGAAACAAGTCCGTCCTATCCACTCTATCCAGGCCCCTCATAATTTTATACACCTCATTCAGGTCTCTCCTCAGCCTCCTCTGTTCAAAAGAAAACATAAGAATTAGGAACAGGAGTAGGCTACCTTGCCCCTCGAGCCTGCTCCGCAAAACAGATCCAACATCTCCAATCTTTCCTCATAACTAAAATTCTCCAGTTCAGGCAACATTTTCGTAAATCTCCTCTGTACCCTCTCTCATATAATCACATCCTTCCTGTAATGTGGTGACCAGAACTGCAGGCACAACTCCAGCTGTGGCCTAACTAGTGTTTTATACAGTTCAAGCATAACCTCCCTGCTCTTGTATTCTATGCCTCGGCTAATAAAGGCAAGTATTCCGTATGCCTTCTTAACCACCTTATCTACCTGGCCTGCTACCTTCAGGGATCTGTGGACCTGCACTCCCAGGTCCCTCTGTTCCTCTACACCTCTCAGTGTCCCACCATTTAATGTATATTCCCTTTCCTTGTTAGACCTCCCCACATGCATTACCTCACACTTCTCCGGATTGAATTCCATTTGCCACTGTTCTGCCCACCTGACCAGTACATTGATATCTTCCTGCAGTCTACAGCTTTCTTCTTCATTATTAACCACGCAGCCGATTTTAGTATCATACTTCCTACATTCAAGTCTAAATCATTGATATATATCACAAAAGCAAGGGACTTAGTACTGAGCCCTGCAGAACCCCAATGGATACAGCCTTCCAGTCACAAAAACACCCATCAACCATGACTCTTTGCTTCCTGCCTCTGAGCCAATTTTGGATCCTTTTGTCACTTTGCCCTGGATCCCATGGGCTTTTACTGTTGTGACCAGTCTGCCATGTGGGACCTTATCAAAAGCTTTGCTAAAATCCATATACACCACATCAAATGCTGTAACTCCCTCTGATTCTATACCCTGTTTCTGTACTGTAACTCCCTGATTCTATACCCTGTTTCTGTACTGTAACTCTGATTCTATACCCTGTTTGTGTACTGTAACTCTGATTCTATACCCTGTTTCTGTACTGTAACTCCCTGATTCTATACCCTGTTTCTGTACTGTAACTCCCTGATTCTAAACCCTGTTTGTGTACTGTAACTCCCTGATTCTATACCCTGTTTCTGTACTGTAACTCACTGATTCTATACCATGTTTGTGTACTGTAACTCTCTGATTCTATACCATGTTTGTGTACTGTAACTCTCTGATTCTATACCCTGTTTCTGTACTGTAACTCCCTGATTCTATACCCTGTTTCTGTACTGTAACTCTCTGATTCTATACCCTGTTTGTGTACTGTAACTCCCTGATTCTATACTCTGTTTCTGTACTGTAACTCTCTGATTCTATACCCTGTTTTTGTACTGTAACTTCCTGATTCTCTCTACTGTTTCTGTACTGTACCTCCCTGATTCTATACCCTGTTTCTCTACTGTAACTCTCTGATTCTATACCCTGTTTCTGTACTGTATCTCTCTGATTCTATACCCTGTTTGTGTACTGTAACTCCCTGATTCTATACCCTGTTTGTGTACTGTAACTCTCTGATTCTATACCTTGTTTCTGTACTGTAACTCCCTGATTCTATACCCTGTTTCTGTACTGTAACTCGCTGATTCTGTACCCTGTTTCTGTACTGTAACACCCTGATTCTATACCATGTTTCTGTACTGTAACTCCCTGATTCTATACCCTGTTTGTGTACTGTAACTCTCTGATTCTATACCCTGTTTGTGTACTGTAACTCTCTGATTCTATACCCTGTTTCTGTACTGTAACTCCCTGATTCTATACCCTGTTTCTGTCCTGTATCTCTCTGATTCTATACCCTGTTTCTGTACTGTAACTCCCTGATTCTACACCCTGTTTCTGTACTGTAACTCCCTGATTCTATACCCTGTTTCTGTCCTGTATCTCTCTGATTCAATACCCTGTTTGTGTACTGTAACTCTCTGATTCTATACCCTGTTTCTGTACTGTAACTCCCTGATTCTATACCCTGTTTCTGTCCTGTATCTCTCTGATTCTATACCCTGTTTGTGTACTGTAACTCTCTGATTCTATACCTTGTTTGAGTACTGTAACTCTCTGATTCTATACCCTGTTTCTGTCCTGTAACTCTCTGATTCTATCCCCTGTTTCTGTACTGTAACTCCCTGATTCTATACCCTGTTTCTGTCCTGTATCTCTCTGATTCTATACCCTGTTTCTGTACTGTAACTCCCTGATTCTACACCCTGTTTGTGTACTGTAACTCTCTGATTCTATACCTTGTTTCTGTACTGTAACTCTCTGATTCTATACCCTGTTTCTGTACTGTAACTCCCTGATTCTATACCCTGTTTCTGTACTGTAACTCTCTGATTCTATACCCTGTTTGTGTACTGTAACTCTCTGATTCTATACCCTGTTTCTGTCCTGTAACTCCCTGATTCTATACCCTGTTTGTGTACTGTAACTCTCTGATTGTATACCCTGTTTCTGTACTGTAACTCCCTGATTCTATACCCTGTTTGTGTACTGTAACTCTCTGATTCTATACCCTGTTTGTGTACTGTAACTCTCTGATGCTATACCCTGTTTGTGTACTGTAACTCTGATTCTATACCCTGTTTGTGTACTGTAACTCCCTGATTCTATACCCTGTTTCTGTCCTGTATCTCTCTGATTCTATACCCTGTTTCTGTACTGTAACTCCCTGATTCTACACCCTGTTTCTGTCCTGTAACTCCCTGATTCTATACCCTGTTTGTGTACTGTAACTCTCTGATTCTATACCCTGTTTCTGTACTGTAACTCCCTGATTCTATACCCTGTTTGTGTACTGTAACTCCCTGATTCTATACCCTGTTTCTGTACTGTAACTCCCTGATTCTATACCCTGTTTCTGTACGGAATCATAGAAAATTGCATCGCAGAAGGAGGCCATTCGGCCCATCGTGTCTGCGCCGGCCGACAAAGAGCTATCTACCCTAATCGCACTTTGCAGCTCTGGGTCTGTCGGCCTGCAGGTTACGGCACTTCAAGCACTTCTCCAATTACTTTTGAAATGTGGTGAGGGTTTCTGCCTCTACCACCCTTTCAGGCAGTGAGTTCCAGACCCCCACCACCCTCTGGGTGAAAACAGTTCCCCTCAAATTCCCTCTAAACCTCCCCCCAATTAATTTCAATTAATGCCCACTGGTTGTTGACCCCTCTGCCAAGGGAAACAAGTCCGTTCTATCCACTCTATCCAGGCCCCTCATAATTTTATACACCTCATTCAGGTCTCTCCTCAGCCTCCTCTGTTCAAAAGAAAACATAAGAATTAGGAACAGGAGTAGGCCACCTTGCCCCTCGAGCCTGCTCCGCAAAACAGATCCAACATCTCCAATCTTTCCTCATAACTAAAATTCTCCAGTTCAGGCAACATTTTCGTAAATCTCCTCTGTACCCTCTCTCATATAATCACATCCTTCCTGTAATGTGGTGACCAGAACTGCAGGCACAACTCCAGCTGTGGCCTAACTAGTGTTTTATACAGTTCAAGCATAACCTCCCTGCTCTTATATTCTATGCTTCGGCCAATAAAGGCAAGTATTCCGTATGCCTTCTTAACCACCTTATCTACCTGGCCTGCTACCTTCAGGGATCTGTGGACCTGCACTCCCAGGTCCCTTTGTTCCTCTACACCTCTCAGTGTCCCACCATTTAATGTGTATTCCCTTGC
Source organism: Pristiophorus japonicus (assembly GCF_044704955.1). NCBI lineage: Eukaryota > Metazoa > Chordata > Chondrichthyes > Pristiophoridae > Pristiophorus > Pristiophorus japonicus. Next base: position 950,695 of record NW_027252263.1, read on the forward strand.
CTTGTTAGACCTCCCCACATGCATTACCTCACACTTCTCCGGATTGAATTCCATTTGCCACTGTTCTGCCCACCTGACCAGTAGATTGATATCTTCCTGCAGTCTACAGCTTTCTTCTTCATTATTAACCACGCAGCCGATTTTAGTATCATACTTCCTACATTCAAGTCTAAATCACTGATATATATCACAAAAGCAAGGGACTTAGTACTGAGCCCTGCAGAACCCCAATGGATACAGCCTTCCAGTCACAAAAACACCCATCAACCATGACCCTTTGCTTCCTGCCTCTGAGCCAATTTTGGATCCTTTTGTCACTTTGCCCTGGAGCCCATGGGCTTTTACTGTTGTGACCAGTCTGCCATGTGGGACCTTATCAAAAGCTTTGCTAAAATCCATATACACCACATCAAATGCTGTAACTCCCTCTGATTCTATACCCTGTTTCTGTACTGTAACTCCCTGATTCTATACCCTGTTTCTGTACTGTAACTCTGATTCTATACCCTGTTTGTGTACTGTAACTCCCTGATTCTATACCCTGTTTGTGTACTGTAACTCTCTGATTCTATACCCTGCTTCTGTACTGTAACTCTCTGATTGTATACCCTGTTTCTGTACTGTAACTCCCTGATTCTATACCCTGTTTGTGTACTGTAACTCTCTGATTCTATACCCTGTTTGTGTACTGTAACTCTCTGATGCTATACCCTGTTTGTGTACTGTAACTCTGATTCTATACCCTGTTTGTGTACTGTAACTCCCTGATTCTATACCCTGTTTGTCTACTGCAACTCGCTGATTCTATACCCTGTTTCTGTACTGTAACTCCCTGATTCTATACCCTGTTTCTGTACTGTAACTCCCTGATTCTATACCCTGTTTCTGTACTGTAACTCTGATTCTATACCCTGTTTCTGTACTGTAACACCCTGATTCTATACCCTGTTTCTGTACTGTAACTCCCTGATTCTATACCCTGTTTCTGTACTGTAACTCTGATTCTATACCCTGTTTCTGTACTGTAACTCCCTGATTCTATACCCTGTTTCTGTACTGTAACTCCCTGATTCTATACCCTGTTTGTGTACTGTAACTCCCTGATTCTATACCCTGTTTCTGTACTGTAACTCTCTGATTGTATACCCTGTTTCTGTACTGTAACTCCCTGATTCTATACCCTGTTTGTGTACTGTAACTCCCTGATTTTATACCCTGTTTGTCTACTGCAACTCGCTGATTCTATACCCTGTTTCTGTACTGTAACTCCCTGATTCTATACCCTGTTTCTGTACTGTAACTCTGATTCTATACCCTGTTTCTGCACTGTAACTCAGATTCTATACCCTGTTTCTGTACTGTAACTCCCTGATTCTATACCCTGTTTCTGTACTGTAACTCCCTGACTCTATACCCTGTTTGTGTACTGTAACTCCCTGATTCTATACCCTGTTTCTGTACTGTAACTCTCTGATTCTATACCCTGTTTCTGTACTGTAACTCCCTGATTCTATACCCTGTTTGTGTACTGTAACTCCCTGATTCTATACCCTGTTTCTGTACTGTAACTCCCTGATTCTATACCCTGTTTCTGTACTGTAACTCCCACATTCTATACCCTGTTTGTGTACTGTAAGTCTCTGATTCTATACTCTGTTTCTGTACTGTAACTCTCTGATTGAGTACCATGTTTCTGTACTGTAACTCTCTGATTCTATACCCTGTTTCTGTACTGTAACTCTGATTCTATACCATGTTTCTGTACTGTAACTCCCTGATGCTATACCCTGTTTGTGTACTGTAACTCTGATTCTATACCCTGTTTGTGTACTGTAACTCCCTGATTCTATACCCTGTTTGTCTACTGCAACTCGCTGATTCTATACTCTGTTTCTGTACTGTAACTCCCTGATTCTATACCCTGTGTCTGTACTGTAACTCTGATTCTATACCCTGTTTCTGTACTGTAACACCCTGATTCTATACCCTGTTTCTGTACTGTAACTCCCTGATTCTATACCCTGTTTCTATACTGTAACTCTGATTCTATACCCTGTTTCTGTACTGTAACTCAGATTCTATACCCTGTTTCTGTACTGTAACTCCCTGATTCTATAGCCTGTTTCTGTACTGTAACTCCCTGATTCTATACCCTGTTTGTGTACTGTAACTCCCTGATTCTATACCCTGTTTCTGTACTGTAACTCTCTGATTGTATACCCTGTTTCTGTACTGTAACTCCCTGATTCTATACCCTGTTTGTGTACTGTAACTCTCTGATTCTATACCCTGTTTGTGTACTGTAACTCTCTGATTCTATACCCTGTTTGTGTACTGTAACTCTGATTTTATACCCTGTTTGTGTACTGTAACTCCCTGATTTTATACCCTGTTTGTCTACTGCAAATCGCTGATTCTATACCCTGTTTCTGTACTGTAACTCCCTGATTCTATACCCTGTTTCTGTACTGTAACTCTGATTCTATACCCTGTTTCTGCACTGTAACTCAGATTCTATACCCTGTTTCTGTACTGTAACTCCCTGATTCTATACCTTGTTTCTGTACTGTAACTCCCTGACTCTATACCCTGTTTGTGTACTGTAACTCCCTGATTCTATACCCTGTTTCTGTACTGTAACTCCCTGATTCTATACCCTGTTTGTGTACTGTAACTCCCTGATTCTATACCCTGTTTCTGTACTGTAACTCCCTGATTCTATACCCTGTTTCTGTACTGTAACTCCCACATTCTATACCCTGTTTGTGTACTGTAAGTCTCTGATTCTATACTCTGTTTCTGTACTGTAACTCTCTGATTGAGTACCATGTTTCTGTACTGTAACTCTCTGATTCTATACCCTGTTTCTGTACTGTAACTCTCTGATTCTATACCATGTTTCTGTACTGTAACTCTGATTCTATACCCTGTTTTTGGACTGCAACTCCCTGATTCTATACCCTGCTTCTGTACTGTAACTCCCTGATTCTATACCCTGTTTCTGTACTGTAACTCTGATTCTATACCATGTTTCTGTACTGTAACTCCCTGATTCTATACCCTGTTTCTGTACTGTAACTCCCTGATTCTATACCCTGTTTCTGGACTGCAACTCCCTGATTCTATACCCTGTTTCTGTACTGTAACTCCCTGATTCTATACCCTGTTTCTGTACTGTAACTCCCTGATTCTATACCCTGTTTCTGTACTGTAACTCTGATTCTATACCATGTTTCTGTACTGTAACTCCCTGATTCTATACCCTGTTTCTGTACTGTAACTCACTGATTCTATACCCTGTTTCTGTACTGTAACTCCCTGATTCTATACCCTGTTTCTGTACTGTAACTCCCTGATTCTATACCCTGTTTCTATACTGTAACTCCCTGATTCTATACCTGTTTGTGTACTGTAACTCCCTGATTCTATACCCTGTTTCTGTACTGTAACTCTCTGATTGTATACCCTGTTTCTGTACTGTAACTCCCTGATTCTATACCCTGTTTGTGTACTGTAACTCCCTGATTCTATACCCTGTTTCTGTACTGTAACTCCCTGATTCTATACCCTGTTTCTGTACTGTAACTCCCACATTCTATACCCTGTTTGTGTACTGTAAGTCTCTGATTCTATACTCTGTTTCTGTACTGTAACTCTCTGATTGAGTACCATGTTTCTGTACTGTAACTCTCTGATTCTATACCCTGTTTCTGTACTGTAACTCTCTGATTCTATACCATGTTTCTGTACTGTACCTCTGATTCTATACCCTGTTTCTGGACTGCAACTCCCTGATTCTATACCCTGCTTCTGTACTGTAGCTCCCTGATTCTATACCCTGTTTCTGTACTGTAACTCTGATTCTATACCATGTTTCTGTACTGTAACTCCCTGATTCTATACCCTGTTTCTGTACTGTAACTCCCTGATTCTATACCCTGTTTCTGGACTGCAACTCCCTGATTCTATACCCTGTTTCTGTACTGTAACTCCCTGATTCTATACCCTGTTTGTGTACTGTAACTCTCTGATTCTATACCCTGTTTGTGTACTGTAACTCTCTGATTCTATACCCTGTTTGTGTACTGTAACTCTGATTCTATACCCTGTTTGTGTACTGTAACTCCCTGATTCTATACTCTGTTTGTCTCCTGCAACTCGCTGATTCTATACCCTGTTTCTGTACTGTAACTCCCTGATTCTATACCCTGTTTCTGTACTGTAACTTTGATTCTATACCCTGTTTCTGTACTGTAACTCAGATTCTATACCCTGTTTGTGTACTGTAACTCCCTGATTCTATACCTGTTTCTGTACTGTAACTCCCTGATTCTATACCCTGTTTGTGTACTGTAACTCCCTGATTCTATACCCTGTTTCTGTACTGTAACTCTCTGATTCTATACCCTGTTTCTGTACTGTAACTCCCTGATTCTATACCCTGTTTGTGTACTGTAACTCCCTGATTCTATACCCTGTTTCTGTACTGTAACTCCCTGATTCTATACCCTGTTTCTGTACTGTAACTCCTTGATTCTATACCCTGTTTCTGTACTGTAACTCCCTGATTCTATACCCTGTTTCTGTACTGTAACTCCCACATTCTATACCCTGTTTGTGTACTGTAAGTCTCTGATTCTATACTCTGTTTCTGTACTGTAACTCTCTGATTGAGTACCATGTTTCTGTACTGTAACTCTCTGATTCTATAACCTGTTTCTGTACTGTAACTCTCTGATTCTATACCATGTTTCTGTACTGTAACTCTGATTCTATACCCTGTTTCTGGACTGCAACTCCCTGATTCGATACCCTGTTTCTGTACTGTAACTCCCTGATTCTATACCCTATTTCTGTACTGTAACTCTGATTCTATACCATGTTTCTGTACTGTAACTCCCTGATTCTATACCCTGTTTCTGTACTGTAACTCCCTGATTCTATACCCTGTTTCTGGACTGCAACTCCCTGATTCTATACCCTGTTTCTGTACTGTAACTCCCTGATTCTATACCCTGTTTCTGTACTGTAACTCTGATTCTATACCATGTTTCTGTATTGTAACTCCCTGATTCTATACCCTGTTTCTGTACTGTAACTCCCTGATTCTATACCCTGTTTCTGTACTGTAACTCCCTGATTCTATACCCTGTTTGTGTACTGTAACTCCCTGATTCTATACCCTGTTTCTGTACTGTAACTCCCTGATTCTATACCCTGTTTCTGTACTGTAACTCCCACATTCTATACCCTGTTTGTGTACTGTAAGTCTCTGATTCTATACTCTGTTTCTGTACTGTAACTCTCTGATTGAGTACCATGTTTCTGTACTGTAACTCTCTGATTCTATACCCTGTTTCTGTACTGTAACTCTCTGATTCTATACCATGTTTCTGTACTGTAACTCTGATTCTATACCCTGTTTCTGGACTGCAACTCCCTGATTCTATACCCTGCTTCTGTACTGTAGCTCCCTGATTCTATACCCTGTTTCTGTACTGTAACTCTGATTCTATACCATGTTTCTGTACTGTAACTCCCTGATTCTATACCCTGTTTCTGTACTGTAACTCCCTGATTCTATACCCTGTTTCTGGACTGCAACTCCCTGATTCTATACCCTGTTTCTGTACTGTAACTCCCTGATTCTATACCCTGTTTGTGTACTGTAACTCTCTGATTCTATACCCTGTTTGTGTACTGTAACTCTCTGATTCTATACCCTGTTTGTGTACTGTAACTCTGATTCTATACCCTGTTTGTGTACTGTAACTCCCTGATTCTATACTCTGTTTGTCTCCTGCAACTCGCTGATTCTATACTCTGTTTGTCTCCTGCAACTCGCTGATTCTATACCCTGTTTCTGTACTGTAACTCCCTGATTCTATACCCTGTTTCTGGACTGCAACTCCCTGATTCTATACCCTGTTTCTGTACTGTAACTCCCTGATTCTATACCCTGTTTCTGTACTGTAACTCTCTGATTCTATACCCTGTTTCTGTACTGTAACTCCCTGATTCTATACCCTGTTTGTGTACTGTAACTCCCTGATTCTATACCGTGTTTCTGTACTGTAACTCCCTGATTCTATACCCTGTTTCTGTACTGTAACTCCTTGATTCTATACCCTGTTTCTGTACTGTAACTCCCTGATTCTATACCCTGTTTCTGTACTGTAACTCCCACATTCTATGCCCTGTTTGTGTACTGTAAGTCTCTGATTCTATACTCTGTTTCTGTACTGTAACTCTCTGATTGAGTACCATGTTTCTGTACTGTAACTCTCTGATTCTATACCCTGTTTCTGTACTGTAACTCTCTGATTCTATACCATGTTTGTGTACTGTAACTCTGATTCTATACCCTGTTTCTGGACTGCAACTCCCTGATTCGATACCCTGTTTCTGTACTGTAACTCCCTGATTCTATACCCTATTTCTGTACTGTAACTCCCTGATTCTATACCCTGTTTCTGTACTGTAACTCCCTGATTCTATACCCTGTTTCTGGACTGCAACTCCCTGATTCTATACCCTGTTTCTGTATTGTAACTCCCTGATTCTATACCCTGTTTGTGTACTGTAACTCTCTGATTCTATACCCTGTTTGTGTACTGTAACTCTCTGATTCTATACCCTGTTTGTGTACTGTAACTCTGATTCTATACCCTGTTTGTGTACTGTAACTCCCTGATTCTATACTCTGTTTGTCTCCTGCAACTCGCTGATTCTATACCCTGTTTCTGTACTGTAACTCCCTGATTCTATACCCTGTTTCTGTACTGTAACTCTGATTCTATACCCTGTTTCTGTACTGTAACTCAGATTCTATACCCTGTTTGTGTACTGTAACTCCCTGATTCTATACCTGTTTCTGTACTGTAACTCCCTGATTCTATACCCTGTTTGTGTACTGTAACTCCCTGATTCTATACCCTGTTTCTGTACTGTAACTCTCTGATTCTATACCCTGTTTCTGTACTGTAACTCCCTGATTCTATACCCTGTTTGTGTACTGTAACTCCCTGATTCTATACCCTGTTTCTGTACTGTAACTCCCTGATTCTATACCCTGTTTCTGTACTGTAACTCCTTGATTCTATACCCTGTTTCTGTACTGTAACTCCCTGATTCTATACCCTGTTTCTGTACTGTAACTCCCACATTCTATACCCTGTTTGTGTACTGTAAGTCTCTGATTCTATACTCTGTTTCTGTACTGTAACTCTCTGATTGAGTACCATGTTTCTGTACTGTAACTCTCTGATTCTATACCCTGTTTCTGTACTGTAACTCTCTGATTCTATACCATGTTTCTGTACTGTAACTCTGATTCTATACCCTGTTTCTGGACTGCAACTCCCTGATTCGATACCCTGTTTCTGTACTGTAACTCCCTGATTCTATACCCTATTTCTGTACTGTAACTCCCTGATTCTATACCCTGTTTCTGTACTGTAACTCCCTGATTCTATACCCTGTTTCTGGACTGCAACTCCCTGATTCCATACCCTGTTTCTGTACTGTAACTCCCTGATTCTATACCCTGTTTCTGTACTGTAACTCTGATTCTATACCATGTTTCTGTACTGTAACTCCCTGATTCTATACCCTGTTTCTGTACTGTAACTCCCTGATTCTATACCCTGTTTCTGTACTGTAACTCCCTGATTCTATACCCTGTTTGTGTACTGTAACTCCCTGATTCTATACCCTGTTTCTGTACTGTAACTCCCTGATTCTATACCCTGTTTCTGTACTGTAACTCCCACATTCTATACCCTGTTTGTGTACTGTAAGTCTCTGATTCTATACTCTGTTTCTGTACTGTAACTCTCTGATTGAGTACCATGTTTCTGTACTGTAACTCTCTGATTCAATACCCTGTTTCTGTACTGTAACTCTCTGATTCTATACCATGTTTCTGTACTGTAACTCTGATTCTATACCCTGTTTCTGGACTGCAACTCCCTGATTCTATACCCTGCTTCTGTACTGTAGCTCCCTGATTCTATACCCTGTTTCTGTACTGTAACTCTGATTCTATACCATGTTTCTGTACTGTAACTCCCTGATTCTATACCCTGTTTCTGTACTGTAACTCCCTGATTCTATACCCTGTTTCTGGACTGCAACTCCCTGATTCTATACCCTGTTTCTGTACTGTAACTCCCTGATTCTATACCCTGTTTGTGTACTGTAACTCTCTGATTCTATACCCTGTTTGTGTACTGTAACTCTCTGATTCTATACCCTGTTTGTGTACTGTAACTCTGATTCTATACCCTGTTTGTGTACTGTAACTCCCTGATTCTATACTCTGTTTGTCTCCTGCAACTCGCTGATTCTATACCCTGTTTCTGTACTGTAACTCCCTGATTCTATACCCTGTTTCTGGACTGCAACTCCCTGATTCTATACCCTGTTTCTGTACTGTAACTCCCTGATTCTATACCCTGTTTCTGTACTGTAACTCTCTGATTCTATACCCTGTTTCTGTACTGTAACTCCCTGATTCTATACCCTGTTTGTGTACTGTAACTCCCTGATTCTATACCCTGTTTCTGTACTGTAACTCCCTGATTCTATACCCTGTTTCTGTACTGTAACTCCTTGATTCTATACCCTGTTTCTGTACTGTAACTCCCTGATTCTATACCCTGTTTCTGTACTGTAACTCCCACATTCTATACCCTGTTTGTGTACTGTAAGTCTCTGATTCTATACTCTGTTTCTGTACTGTAACTCTCTGATTGAGTACCATGTTTCTGTACTGTAACTCTCTGATTCTATACCCTGTTTCTGTACTGCAACTCTCTGATTCTATACCATGTTTCTGTACTGTAACTCTGATTCGATACCCTGTTTCTGTACTGTAACTCCCTGATTCTATACCCTATTTCTGTACTGTAACTCTGATTCTATACCATGTTTCTGTACTGTAACTCCCTGATTCTATACCCTGTTTCTGTACTGTAACTCCCTGATTCTATACCCTGTTTCTGGACTGCAACTCCCTGATTCTATACCCTGTTTCTGTACTGTAACTCCCTGATTCTATACCCTGTTTCTGTACTGTAACTCTGATTCTATACCATGTTTCTGTACTGTAACTCCCTGATTCTATACCCTGTTTCTGTACTGTAACTCCCTGATTCTATACCCTGTTTCTGTACTGTAACTCCCTGATTCTATACCCTGTTTCTGTACTGTAACTCCCTGATTCTATACCCTGTTTCTATACTGTAACTCCCTGATTCTATACCTGTTTCTGTACTGTAACTCCCTGATTCTATACCCTGTTTGTGTACTGTAACTCTCTGATTCTATACCCTGTTTGTGTACTGTAACACTCTGATTCTATACCTGTTTCTGTACTGTAACTCCCTGATTCTCTCTACTGTTTCTGTACTGTAACTCCCTGATTCTATACCCTGTTTCTGTACTGTAACTCCCTGATTCTATACCCTGTTCCTGTACTGTAACTCTCTGATTCTATACCCTGTTTGTGTACTGTAACTCTCCGATTCTATACCCTGTTTCTGTACTGTAACTCCCTGATTCTATACCCTGTTTGTGTACTGTAACTCCCTGATTCTATACCCTGTTTGTGTACTGTAACTCAATGATTCTATACCCTGTTTCTGTACTGTAACTCCCTGATTCTATACCCTGTTTGTGTACTGTAACTCACTGATTCTATACCCTGTTTGTGTACTGTAACTCCCACATTCTATACCCTGTTTGTGTACTGTAAGTCTCTGATTCTATACTCTGTTTCTGTCCTGTAACTCTCTGATTCTATACCCTGTTTGTGTGCTGTAACTCTCTGATTCTATACCCTGTTTGTGTACTGTAACTCCCTGATTCTATACCCTGTTTCTGTACTGTAACTCTCTGATTCTATACCCTGTTTGTGTACTGTAACTCTCTGATTCTATACCCTGTTTCTCTACTGTAACTCTCTGATTCTATACCCTGTTTCTGTACTGTATCTCTCTGATTCTATACCCTGTTTCTGTACTGTAACTCCCTGATTCTATACCCTGTTTGTGTACTGTAACTCCCTGATTGTATATCCTGTTTGTGTACTGTAACTCTCTGATTCTATACCCTGTTTGTGTACTGTAACTCTCTGATTCTATACCCTGTTTCTCTACTGTAACTCCCTGATTCTATACCCTGTTTGTGTACTGTACCTCCCTGATTCTATACCCTGTTTGTGTACTGTAACTCACTGATTCTATACCCTGTTTCTGTACTGTAACTCCCTGATTCTATACTCTGTTTCTGTACTGTAACTCCCAGATTCTATACCCTGTTTGTGTACTGTAACTCCCTGATTCTATACCCTGTTTCTGTACTGTAACTCCCTGATTCTATACCCTGTTTGTGTACTGTAACACTTTCTGATTTAATGGGCCCAAGTTTCCACATGATTTGCGCCTGATTTTTAGGAGCAACTGGTGGAGAACGGACTATTTTAGAAATCGCAATTCTCCACATTTTTTTTTTCTGCAGTTCTAGTCAGGTAGAACAGTTCTAGTTTGGAACAGAATTTTTTCTTCAAAAGGGGGCGTGTCCGGCCACTGACGCCTGATTTGAAAGTTTCCACAGTGGAAAATGTACTCCAAACTAACTTAGAATGGAGCAAGTGAAGTTCTGAAAAAACCTGTTCTACACATTAAAAAATCAGGCGCAGGTTACAAATTAGGCGTCCAGAACGAGGTGGGGGATAAACATTTATAAGCCACAAAAAGATTAAATAAACCATCTTCCTACCTGTGTGAAAGTGCTTCAGCCAGGGAGAATTCTGCAGCCGTTCGTGCTGCGGAGGGGGGAGAGAGAGAGAGAGAGAGAGAGGGGGGAGGGGGGAGGGAGAGAGAGAGATAGAGGGGGGGAGGGAGAGAGAGAAATAGAGGGGGGGAGGGAGAGAGAGAGAGAGAGAGGGAGGGGGGGAGGGAGGGAGAGGGAGAGAGAGGCGGGGAGGGAGAGAGAGAGATAGAGGGGGGAGGGAGAGTGAGAAATAGAGGGGTGGAGGGGAGAGAGAGAGAGGAGAGAGGGAG